>NC_142806.1:17908935-18137236 GCF_049724085.1 Artemia sp. Qi Xiang Cuo
AAATTTGTTTAAAAAAATGTTTACACTTTTTTTGGTGAGCAGTTTTTAATGTGAAGTACCTTGATTATTATGGAAAATAAAGGTTAGGATTTATATTAAATTGGCTTATTTGATATTATTGTCTGATGGATTTTGATTATATCATGTTGCTATCGCTTCTTGGACAATGTTTTTTTTTTCTAATCAAATTCACTTAGCAAGCCAAAGAAAAGAGAAAAAAAAAATCACATACCCCTGAATATTATAGCCTCTAATACCCCCAATAATCAAACAGTTTTCAGCTTCATCATCGGAAACCAATTACATGACTAATTGATTAGGAAACTCTTTCTAGGGATGTCTTTAGCACTTATGCCCTTGTAGAACATATGGAGGACTTGCGTATAGTGTTTAAACCATAAAAGTTTATAGTGTACTTGCGTATAGTGTTTAACAAAAATAAAAAATAAAAACTTTGTAAGTAAAATAAGGTAAAATTGTTAAAATGTGGTAAAATTTGTAAAATAAGGTAAAATTGGTAAAATTGATAAAATAAGGTAAAATAAGCCAATCCCTAGGAAATACAGGGTAAAATTGGTGTTTTAGAGTTGCCCTGTAGCTACAAGACCAGTTGGGCATTTCTTTCTATGCATCGCTTACAACTTTTAATGAAATTTTGAAATGATTCTGATTTTCCTGGGCTTAAAAAAGGTAATGCGTCTTCATCTAGAGTTTCGTTAATTTAATTAACTGTCTAGTTAATCCCTTAGGTAATCTTGTACATAGAGTAATACCTCAGCTTTTTGACTGCCTCATTTCGTACATCCATTTTGTAAAAAAAAAAAAAAAAAAAAAAAAAAAAAAAAAAAAAAAAAAAATCAAATTTACCATTATTTAAGAGTAAATCATATTAGTATTTTTTTTATACATCTAAACTTAAGAAATGTTACCCTAACAGCCTTTCATATTTAAATAGCCATATTCAGCCACATTCCTCATATCATATACATGCTATTTTTCATTTGTTTACAAAACCAAATACAAGCAAAAAAGAGGTTTGTAAAACTTTGATGACTTTGATTAACTAAGCACTGGATCATAATAGCAGAACATTCAGTCACTTTCACATTCATTAAGACTGTCTTCAACAGGATTTGCTTGCAAATGTAGCTCCTGATTCAGGTGACCGCGCCTGTTCTGAAGTACCCCCCCCCCCCAAAAAAAAAAACATTTTTTTTGGGGGGGTGTTGTAACTTACCAGTTACAACACTACTTGCGTATTATATTTATTATGGTGTAAAAAATGTTTTTGAAGTAAATACCCTTTACAGCTTATGTCCTGATTATAGGTAAGAATTTATTTATGTCCATGTTTTGGTTAAAACATACCAAAAGAGAAAAACGTGTCATGTTCCTGTAACAGTTCACCACAGATGTTATATTAGTTTTGTATATGGCAAAATTGGATGACCGTCCCCCCTCCCTTCCTTAGCTGTATCGGTTTACAACAGTGTGTCCTAAATACTTCAAAAGTTTTTTCCTAGTTTTAATATTTATTTAAATTTTTCCAAATAGAAATGCTAACAAACGCCGTGTTTGGTATTTTCAATACTTATATTTTTATTAGTGAACGAAAACAAGAATAAAGTAAGGCCCCCCCCCCCTCTTCAATGAAATTTTTGCTAACTATATTTTTGTTGTAAATATAATTTACAACGTATTTTTCCTTTGTAACTGCTATGGCTTTTATAACTTTTTTTTTCTTGAAAAATCAGTATAAAAGGTAATAGGCCCCTAGTATAATTGCATTTCATCTTGGAAGCGTTATAATTGTGTTCAGTAATGTTTTATAGGTGAAGAAAACAAGAAAAAAGCATATCTACCATCTGATAAGCAATTCTTAGTCACACGGAACGTACCCTGCTACAAGGGAAGAAAAGATATAGAGTACAAAGGCCAAGAAAAATTAATTTTACTAGATGAAGGAGATGAAAATGGTGAATGGGTTGATACTCATTACTCAGGAACATTGGACAACTCTGATGACAAGGCAGCAGATATGTCTTTTGGTAAGTTGCCCGAAAACTAACTGTCTGGTGTTCTCTGGGTAGTTGAATTTGAGCTATCAAATGTCATAGATAATTCCTGTGATTGAAGAAAAAAAGATTATTCTAGCACCAGGTACTTATGTACCATTAAGTTTATTTTTGGTTTGGGGGACATAAGAACCCAAATGGAAAACTGTCGAAACATCAAGACGTTGGAGTAACGGGGGTTCATGTTTTATAAGGCTCTCCGTCGCTGCATATAAGCTTCCCGGGCGTCATATCTCTTAGGTATCCAAAGAACTCGTTTAAATTCCTGGGATTTTGGAGTATACCCTAAAAATCGTGTATTTGTAATAGGCTATATCTTACAAATAAAACTGTAAAAATTTGGAAGCTCAGATTAAAAATTAGATCAATCTATGACACAGGAAATAACACACTACAAATACACAGTGAACTCAATTCATAAAATTTTAGGGGGAATGGGCTTTTAAATATCAGGGAAGGGGGAATTTGTTGTTTTTACAATTTTCCATAAGTGATTGCTTTGGTTCTGGATGGATTTAATCTTTTTTCAATGCTACATATCTATTTACATTGAGCGTAATGTAATTTTAGTAAATTTAGAGCAGTAATTAGAGCATAATGCTACATATATTTTTTCAATGCTACATATCTATTTTAGACATCTCTTTGAGGGAAATTTTGTTTCAGGGAGCTTTAAACATTTATTTACAAACTAACAAATAGGCTTATGACTGAAGTGCTTCGGAAACAGCCTTATTGGGTGCTATATATCTATTTAGGATGTCTCAGAGATAGTCAATTTCAAGGGTCCATCTTTGTTTGGTCCTATATATCTATATTACTGGGGTAATTTCAGTGGATTTTAAACTTCGATTAAAGATAAAAGTATATGTTTAGGATCGAGCACTTGAAAAATATTTTTGTTGCATGTTGTACTTTTATTTCGAACGTTTACCTGTAGAAACTTCAATTTCTTGGAACTTTAAACTTCCATTTAAAGACGTATTTGTAGTATCAGGAGTGAAGTACTTTAGAAGCAGCTTTTTTGGCGCTATGAATCCATTTTCTTGAGGTAACTTCAATTTCAATAAACTTCAATTAAAGACGGATGTATAAGTTTAGGTTAGAGCACTTGAAAAACATCTGTGTCCTGTGTTGTACATTTATTTCGAACGTCTCCTCTTGGAAACTTCAATTTATTCTAACTTTAAACGCGTATTTAAAGACGAATTTGTAGGCTCAGGAGTGAAATACTTTAGAAGCAGCTTTTTTTGGCGCTATGAATCTATTTTATTGAGGTAACTTCAATTTCAGTAAACTTCAATTAAAGACCGATGTATAAGTTTAGGTTAGAGCACTTGAATAACATCTGTGTCCTGTGTTGTACATTTATTTCGAACGTCTCCTCTTGGAAACTTCAATTTATTCTAACTTTAAAAGCGTATTTAAAGACGAATTTGTAGGCTCAGGAGTGAAATACTTTAGAAGCAGCTTTTTTTGGCGCTATGAATCTATTTTATTGAGGTAACTTCAATTTCAGTAAACTTCAATTACAGACGGATGTATAAGTTTAGGTTAGAGCACTTGAAAAACATCTGTGTCCTGTGTTGTACATTTATTTCGAACGTCTCCTCTTGGAAACTTCAATTTATTCTAACTTTAAACGCGTATTTAAAGACGAATTTGTAGGCTCAGGAGTGAAATACTTTAGAAGCAGCTTTTTTTGGCGCTATGAATCTATTTTCTTGAGGTAACTTCAATTTCAGTAAACTTCAATTAAAGACGGATGTATAAGTTTAGGTTAGAGCACTTGAGAAACACCTTTGTTCTGTGTTGTACGTATGTTTCGAAAATCTTCCCACGGAAGCTTCAATATCAATGAACTTTAAGCTTCAAGTTAAAGACGAACACGTAGGCTCAGAAATGAGTAGGCTACTACAGAAACAGCTTTGTTCGTTGGTATAAGTTTATTTTGAAGTCCCCTGAAGTAACTTAAGTTTTAAGGTATGATCACAATTTAATTTAAAGACGAATATGTAGGTTCTAGTTGAACACAGTGTTGCCAGATGTCTAATTTGAAATTGCGCCGCCATAAAAGTGAAAATGCGCTGAAAGTGCCATTTTTCTTGTGAAAATGTGCCGAATGAACGATTTTCCCGAAAAAGTGCGTCAATTTGAAATATTCAATGTGCAACCGCCCCAAATGGCGCAAATGCACCCTGTTTGGCAACTCTAGTTAAACAATATTGTTTCGCCTCCTATAAACATCGGGTTTGTGGTGTGTTATTCTCTTATCAATGAGCTGTCCAATTATTTAGCTGTTCAAAATTTTAGGTGATCAAGAACGTTGTGAACCTCAGCAGACCAATAGTGATACGGATGAAGACGATGAAGAAGCAGTTTGATATGGAAGAATTTGAAGAGTCGGACTTACTAGAAGAAAATGATAAGGTGGCTATTTAGAGATATACATATACACAGAGTGGACAGGGGAAAGGGGCTGGTAATCTCCTCCAATTGCTTTTGAAGAAATCGCAGAAAAATAATAAAATCAGTCTTTCAGACGAATTTTTTAAGATAACACGGCAATGTTAATCAGTAGGGACTATGTGAAATTCTTTTCTAAACATTTATAGTTCACGTTTAAACTCACCACTTTCTATCGACTGGTTTAGTTAGTTTCTCCGGTTTTGTTTTCAGGCTACTTAGAAGTTTATTTACAAAGCGTCTTATGTTCCCTTTTTATACTGCTCGATTACTCGTTTTACAAGTTTTTTACTTGTGAAAACAGCGGCATCTAAGCTTCTGGTAGGAATTGTTTGCTGTACTTTATGTTTTTTACTAACAAAACCCCTTATCTTAATAAACGACTAGTTTTTATAAGAGTAAAAAAAAAAAAAAAATGCATATTAGCTCTTCCATGCTCTACACACCTTTAGAATTACTGCAGCCTAATGTGATCCTAGCCCTTCTTTGAAAAATCTATCTATTTGCACAGATCCTCTAATGTTGCCTAAGATACAACTTAAGAAAATAAAAATGTAATTCTCACTCCATACAAAGCAAAAATGTACGGTTACACAAAAGTATTCAAGTGTAAACTTGTATGTTTGGTGTTGTAAATAAGGTCAAAAAGATGTGGTAATGGGAGTTATTAAGGCTGGGAAAAACGATATCTTTCTGGTCAAAATGTGGAAAACTCAATAGACTGAAGAAAAAATCACTAAAATTGCGAAACTTTTTTTTTGTTAGAACCATCCATCCGATTTTCAGTTTTTTAAGAAAGTTTACTGTAAAATTATTCTTCTTCGGCCGAATCTGAAATACAGTTTCTTTGATTTCTTAGACCCAGAATTACATAGAAAGACTTATTTACCGATTCTTTATTTTCTTAAAAGCCTTAAGAGATGTTTGGTTGTCAGTGCAGTGAGAATGCATGTTTCTATCTGCACAATCCTTTTGTATCAGTACTCTTGCCGCCCATTGTGTTCCAAACATTTCAACTTGGAACACCGTAGTAAAGCTACTCTGATGATAACTGATTACCTCTTTATCCAGATCGGTTGTATTCTAGTATATTACTATTCCAGTCCCAGATTTCCACTGAAACCGTGAAACATATGTAAAGCAGGTTATTGCATTACTTCTATGGAACAGCTCTAACTCCTGCTCCATTTCTTTCCTATCCTTTCTACCAATCTGGAATGGCCCTTCAGGTTTTATTACTGGGATGATATCCTTAGGCATCTGTAACTCCTCGCCATTAAGCATCGTTGGGTTTCATCAGATATCTGCGTTGCTTTTAATTTTCCATTTTTAATCTGCTGCTTCTTTCTCCATTAACCACTCTGTCCATTGACAGACTCTTCAGTCTGGCAGCACTTTTTACTCCTTCTTCCTGCAGAAAATTTTCTATGGAATGAAGTCCTAACATTATATACATGGATGCCGTGATTGTTCCATGGCATGCTGAGGGTGTCATTAGGCACACTAGTCTTGGAACCCTTATTAGAGGAGTAGTGTGGCTTCGATCTGAGTCGAATTGACCTGTGCCGTAACTCCACATGACAGAATCGATCTCGTTATGGTCTTATATAGGTGCATAGTTTTATTTAGAGCTAGACCCCAGTTCTTCTCCACCATCTATAGGTACTGGATTAAGGAAGTTAGGGCTTTCCGAGCTTTTTCTTTACAGTGAGTCTATGTGGTCTGTATAGGATTCGTCCTATCACTAGCAACTACGATTTAAGGTAGATTTTAGGGTGAGCTCTCCAGCTTGACTGATGGTCTAATATGATTGAAAGGTAGTTCACCTGTCTTTCCAGGGAAATCGGGTGGTGATATATTTTTAGAACAAAAGGAACTTGTCGTTTCCTCTTTCTTTTAAACACTGTTATTTTGCTCTCTTCCAGAGCTAAACGTAGTTTGTGATTTTATGACATACTCGGATTTCATTCAGCGTATGCAGTTGCAGTCTGATCTGAAGCAGGTTTCTGAGACATTTTTCTCTCATTAAAGATACTGGAACAGCAGCATACGCCTCGGAATAGCCAGAATACTTTTCTAAACTTTTCGAGAAACTATTCATAATAAGAATCTCTATTTACAGAGAACTTTAGTCCCCCTCTGCGGGTACCCTTTGTGAACAATTGTGGATAATTTGACTCCTATCAGGTCTACGACTACCTGAATACATCGAATACTGAATACTACTTGATCTCTATTTCTGAGTATATCGATGAATTCTTCCGTCTTCCATAACTCTATGGCTTTGAAAGTGACATTGTCAAATGCCCATTCTATATCTAGGAATATGGCCTTCTCATATTTTTCACTTTTAATGTTTGCTCAATTTGCCACACTAATTGGTGTATTACAGCTTTCGTCGAGCTTCCTATCTTGAACCCATTTGTTTGTGTTAAATATTATTTTTGGTCTTTGGATTATTTACCAGGCACTAATGAATAAGTTTCTCCATCATTTCACTTGCAAAGGCCGTTAAAGTAATCATTCTATTATACCGGGGGTTTGTATATTCTTCTCTCCCTGGTTTTGGTTTTGAATATATATCTTGCTTTTTGCCACGCATGGAGAGCGTAGACTAAAGCGAGGCTTCTCGTAGCTATACAAATACGGATGGTGAGTTTTCACATTTCCCATCCCTTCTGGGGCATTATGGGACAAACCCCATCTTCTCCAGGGGTTTTAAATGGTTGGAAATGATCTGCAACTTTTTCTAGCCGGTCCTCCCTTAAAATTTGGGAGGCTAATCTCATCACAACAATTAAATTGCCACCATTCACCGGCTTCGGAATATTTTTTTCAGGGTCCCTTACATGGATTGCAAACAGCTAGTTTAGAGTATTTTCTGGATCCATTGTGATGGTACCATCTTTTCTTGATAGCCTACCTAGATGTGCCCTCTGGTAAGCATTTAGAGTCTTTAATAAATTGTTCCTGAATTTATCCAAATCTATATTTTCACAGAAATCTATCTATATGGCCCTCTTTGTCATCCTTATTTCTTTTTTAAGGAACTTCAATCTTTCTGAGTATGCATCCGAATCTTCGGGATCATTTGTTCAGATGACGTTTCTTATAGTGTTCGCGTCGGCTTCCGCTTTTGTCTTAGTTTTAAAGTCTCAATTATTTTCCTGCTCCCCTTGCTCGGCATATGTTATGTTGGCTGCTTGCCTGAAAGCCTTATTCATGTTTTCTGCGAGCTCTTCTGTAGCCTTATACAGATCCTGCTCAGTCTCTCCATACTCTGATGGCAGATTTAGTAGTTCTTCGGCTAATACTTATTTATAAGTGAGCCAATTGCTTTTTTATGCCCCCCAAGAACTTTTTCTTCTTTTAAGATATTTCAACTCTAGACCTTATTAAACGGTTGTTTTAGGATCGCGATAGATTGCTCACATGTCATTTCCAGTCTTTCATGCTGTGAAGTGACTATTGGTAAATGTAACACTTTTCTTTATCTTCTTGTTGTAAAAGTAGGCTCTGATCCCTTGTCCCACCACTCAAGGCTCTCCCTAGCTAGGTGCTTCAGGAGCTCGAGACCCCTCCCATTTGTTTTTTTCTCATGAGGTGGGGCATGAATTTGCATTACATGATATAATCAAGGGAATTTTTTATTCTTACTATATTCCACCAGTTCTGTTACCTTACCCGATAGTACTTCTTCTCCAGTGTCGTATAAGCCAAACAAAACAGGACTTGTTTATGACCATTAGAATTTTAGAACTATGGCTATTACATCCCCAGAACAATTTGGATAATTACCAAGCATCTTAATTCTTAAAACGATAAATGCATGCTTAGGGAGTGATGCTTACCTCATTATGGACATGGAGTTCAGCTCCTCTAGTCTTCCCCGTGACTTTTCTGATAATGGTCTATAGCTTGTGTACCATTACAATATATCGCTTCGTCTCTCCCAACAACCTCGCAAGATTAAAGGAGGCTACGTGACAGTGATGCAGATTAATTAAAAAAAAACTTTTTCCACAAAGCAAGTTTATCAAAGAAAAGTAAAGATCTCATTAAAGTAAAACATTTATAGTACTTTAATATTTAAAGTAAAAACATTTATATTTTCCAGTAAAGTGCAAATTATGATTTGACCTTGGGATGGCATAGGGGTTTTGAGCCCTACTCATGTTAATTTCTGCTCGTTTTGTTATTTATTGTAATTTCTGTTCGTTTTGGGTTTCATTTATTTATCGATGCTAATTTGTGGTAGTTTCACGTTTGGTAGATTATTTGATTTTATTTTTGCTAATTTTTTGTTTAATGGAGTTCTTAAGACTTTATAGTTTGGCCTGCTATTTGTATGCTGGAGAAAAATTTTCAGAAATTTTTAACAACATACACCCTTTTAAAAATCTGGACACAAATAGTAGTGTTTAATTTAGTTTCATACCTCCTCTAGGTGAACTGAAATGGAAAACATGATACTATTCGCAAACAAATCTGTTTACTTTCTTTGATAGCTTGGATACACTTACGCTATTTTGACTTGGTTAAATTTTAAGAGCAGAAGTAGCTCCACAAGTTTGAACATAATACCCTCAGTCGTTCTTGTGATACTGCTGAGATGCCTTATTGGGAATTAGCATAAACACAGTGCATTTTGATTTAATCTTAAGGCAACCTTTAGTTTTTAAACATAATTGGAAAATGGGAGGGTGGGCGTGGGAGGGGGATTAGTTTCCCTCCAATCACTTTCCACTGTTAAAAAGGGCATCAGCCCTTTCTATTTTCAATCGAATGAGCCCTTTTCGAAGTTCCTACAGAAAATCCTTCAATACGAAGTGCCCTGGTCTAAACAGCAACAACAACAAAAAATAATAATATTATACCCACATCGATCTTTACTATAAAAATGGCAAGCCTTCCAATCACTTTCGACTATTAAAAAGGACACTATGCCTTTCGATCTCCAATCGAATGAGCCCTTTTTGAGTTTCTGCGACAACGCTTTCTAAAAACACCTTAGATGCCCCCAGGGCATTAATTACAACCCTTACCTTAAGGGCTTCCTCTAAAACCTAATTTCCAGAACTTTCAACTACGTTAAACAAAATGGCTATCTCAAAATTTTGATTGAAGGTGGTTGGGGAAATGGTGGGCGTGAGATGGGCGTTAGTCACTCTCCAATCACTTTCAACTATTAAAAAAAGGCACTAGCCCTTTCAATTTCCAATCAAATGAGTCCTTTTGAAGTTTCTACGACAACATTTTCAATAAAAACCTTATATGCCCCCAGGGCGTAACTTACAACCCTTGCCCTGCGGGCTGGGGAGGGGGGGGGGGGTCATCTTCAAAGACCTAATTTCCAGAACTTTGTACTACGTTGAACAAATTGGCTATTTCAAAATTTTGATTGGGTGTGATTGGTGAAAAGGTACTCGTGAGAGGGGGGTTAGTTGCCCTCCAATCGCTTTCGGCTATTTAAAAGGGCACTAGTATTTTAAAGTGCGCATTGCATAAGCTCATTTTGGAGTTTTTACGACAACGCTATCTATAAAAACCCCGTATGTCCCCAGGGCATAACTTACAACCTCTGCCCTGGGGGGTTTGTTATCCTTAAATACATAATTTCCAGAACTTTGAACTACGTCGAACAAAATGGCTATCTGTAAACTTTGATTGAATGTTCTTGTGGAAATGGTTGGCGTGAGAGGGGGGTTAATTACTCTCCACTCACTTTCGACTATTAAAAAGGACAGTTTCAATTTCCAATCAAATGAAACCTTTTTGAAATTTCTACAACAACTTTCTATATAAACCTTATATGCCCCTAGGACATAACTTACATCCCTTGCACTGAGGGCTCTGAGAGGGTTATCATCCTAAAAGACATAATTTCCAGAACTTTCAACTATGCTGAATAAAATAGTTTTCTCAATATTTTGATTGGATGTGTCTGTAAAAATGGTGGGCGTGAGAGGGGCGTTAGTCGCTCTCCCTTTCAACTAATCACTTTCAGCTATTAAAAAAGGCACTAGCCCTTTCAATTTCCAATTGAATGAGCCCCTTTGAAGTTTCAACGACAACGCTTTCAATAAAAACCTTATATGCCCCCAGGGAATAACTTACAACCCTTCCCCTGAGGGCTTAGGGGGGGGGGAGGGGTTGTCATCCTTAAAGACCTAATTTCCAAAACTTTCAACAACGTTGATATGGCTATAAAAATTTTTTGATTGGATGTGTTTGGGGAAAAGGTGGACGTGAGAGGGGGGTTAGTTGCCCTCAAATCACTTTCAACTATTAAAAAGGGCACTAGGCCCTTTGAATTTCCAATCGAATGAACGCTTTTTTTAGTTTCTACGACAAAGTTTTCAATTAAAATCTTATATGCCCCCAGGGCATAACTTATAACCGTTGCCCTGAAGGCTGTGGGGGAGTGTCTTGCTCAAAGGTATAATTTCCTGTACTTTAAACTTCGTGGAACAAAATGGCTATCGCAAAATTTTGATTTGATGTGTTTGGGGAAATGGTGGGCGTGGAAGGGGTTTTAGTTGACCTCCAATAACTTTCGGCTATTTAAAAGGGCACTAGCCATTTCAATTTCAAATCGAATAAGTCCTTTTTGAAGTTTCTACGACAACGTGTTCTATAAAAACCTTATATGCCCTTAGGGCGTAACTTACAACCCTTGCCCTGAGGACTGTGGGGGGGGGGGGTCATCCACAAAGACATAATTTCCAGAACTTAAAACTACGTTGAATAAAATGGCTATCTCAAAATTTTGATTGGATGTGTTTGGGGAAAAGGTGGGTGTGAGAGGGGGGTAATTGCCCTCCAATCCCTTTCGACTATTAGAAAGAGCTCTAACCCTTTGAATTTCCAATCGAATGAGCCTTTTTTGAAGTTACTACGACACCGCCTTCTATAAAAACCTAATATGCCCACAGGGAATAATTTGCAACCTTTGTCCCGAGGGCTGTGGGGGGAGGGTCCTCGTCAAAATTATAATTTCTATCTGGAAATCAACTACGCCGAACGAAATGGCTATCTTAAAATTTTTATTAGATATGTTTTGGGAAATGGTGGGCGTGGAAGGGGTGTTAGTTGCCTTCCAATCACTTTCGACTATTAAAAAGGGCACACGCCACTCCAATTTCCAATTGAATGAGTCCTTTTCGAAGTTTCTACAACTCCTTCAATACGAACTACCCTGGTCTAAAGGAAAACAAAAAAAAATACATTGTGCCAACATCGTTCTTATATGCCCTTGCCCTGAGGGTTGTGGGGGAGTGTCCTCCTTAAAAACATATTTTCAATCTGCAAATCAAATTCGCTGAACAAAATGGCTATCTCAAAGTTTTGATTGGATGTGTTTAGGGGAATGATGGGCGTAGGGGGGGGGGGTCTAGTTTCCCTTCAGTCACTTTCGACTATTAAAAAGGGCACTAGACACTCCAATTTCCAATCGAATGAGCCCTTTTTGTAGTTTCTACGACAACTCCTTCGATACGAAGTGTCCTGTTCTAAGACCACGAAAAAAAAAAAAAAAAGTAATACATTGTGCCCACATCGTTCTTTACTTAGGCAGCGCTACTGCGCCAGCATTCTAACCCTCTTGTCACATATGTTGGCGTTATTTGAAATTGTGTATTTTTTTAGGTCCCGCTTTTTCCTTCACTGGGGTGGACTCTACAGCCCTCTTAAAAAAGGTTTGAGGAGCGTATGTCTCCTCATATTAATTCGGAGACGAAAATTCCTCCTTGGAGAGAAACTGATTGCACGCCACCAACAGTCCCAACAGCTTTTTTGGTGAACCAACCTCTGGATCATTAATAGTGAAGTTTCTTCTCGAAGGGGTGTTGAGTGGGGCAAGAGCTAAATTTCTCTGCCCAGGGCCATTCACCCCCTCCCTTATCCATGATGCTATCCGTTCATCTTAGAATCTTTATTTTATTGTGCCGTCCTTTAATTTCGTTTAGACAACATCAGAAGCAAAATTGAGATTGCCCTTCATAATTTTGGTCTCCATGGACTCCATAAGAACGCCAACAGCTTCATCTCTAAGGGTTGTGTTTCATGATAAATTGGCCCCATCACTTTTTTCCCTTCTGGTTGAGTCAGGTTGCCACCTGGTGACCCTTGCCTGTGACCTTTTTTGCAAGCCGGGATTTTTTCCGTTGTTCATTATTTAATTCAGCTTCTGTCAAACTTGTCCCTGATTCTGTCTCGTTTGGTGGTTCTGATTGAGAATGGAAGCCCTATCCAAAGCTTTCCTCTCTCCTTTAGAACTTTCCAAGCCCTCTGCCATTGTTGGCTCTGGGCTAGGAAATCTTTGGTCCGTGACCGTTTCCATGGATTCAAAGTCGCTTCGCAGTAACTTCTCTTCTTCGACGCTCATGTCCACTTCGGATGGGGATCTATGACTCGTGATTTTACATTCATTGCTGTTTCTGTTCATCATGAAAATTTAAAAAAGGTTCTGTTACACATGGTTTCTGACCAAAAATTCAGTACTTCTACACACGATAAAGCTACTTCCAGATTTGAATTAGGGCGTGGCCTAGAAGGATCTTCCATGTACAATCTCTGCCAACCCCTCTGGTTTACCATCTAGTGTTTGTGGGGTGCACGCGAGATAATTTCCCATCTGACTGGGCAGCATCCTGATTGGTGAGCTTAAATTAGCACCCCTCTCTTGATGGCGGCAATGGAAATGGAAATAAACGAGTTTTATTCCCTAAACCTTTTTTTTCAATCCTTACCCAGAGCTTCATCGTGGTAAAAGGTTCCTTCGTGCCTTATATTCATCGCAGTTATTCCACTCTTTGCAATGTTCCTCACTCATAGTTTCAGTGGCAAAGATAAGGTTGAAAAAAGCCCAGATCCTGGGGAGAGGCTTAACTTGGCTGTACCCGGTCCCCTTTCTAGGGCATTTTTAGCTCCAGAATTAAGAGTTCCCCAAGAACTTCCACACCCTTCACCAGAAAGGCTACGAACTCCATCATCAGCATCCCACGCATGCGTGCATTCCGGATCCAAGTCCTTTCCTCCCAGCAACCGCTGAAAACCTGGTACCACAGTTTATATAATTATCCAGTATGATCATTCCCCATCTCACCTATTATGAAAACCCGGACCGGGGTGCGAGTGCTCCGGAGAACGTTTTTGCAGATATAAACATAAGCGGCATCAGATCTTTTCACGGGTATACATGTCGGACGCGAAACAATCGGAAATAAGTGGAAACCCGCTATTACGAATAATGCACTTTGTAACCATTTCTCATTGATAGACGCAAACACACTGATCCATAAGTGAAGAAATAAGTGGGAGGAGCTTTTTGTTCGCACCGAGAACGAAGACCAGAAATGATCTGCGATAAACTTACTGGATAATTCTATAAACTGTGCCTGGTACACTCCAAGCGAAGGTGGCCGCACACTATTCCCCAGGAAAAGGGCTATATGTAATCCTTCCTGCCCAGTGAAGATACTGGGACTGTACGAAAAGTCGCCCCAACTTTGGCATGGTGAAATTAAACCCGACTGCTTTTTAGCCTTGTTTTAATTTGTGTAATAATGTTAATTAAGGATTCTACATAATAGTAAGCTTTTACACAAATTGGGAAGACCAGAATTAGCCTTATCTTAATTCATGTGATATAAAACAGTTAGAAGAGACTACAATTTCGTCTCCTTTATCATTATTCCTACTGATTGACATAGAATGATTAGAAAAGACCTCGTCCGTCTCTTCTTCCGAACTAATAGCTGTTGCAACCGTGTAAATTGGTGTTGCTTTAATACTGCGCTCAACAGAAGAAAAAGTTGTTCTATTCTGGCACTAGCTTCTCAGAGTTTTGGATAGAGATAGAGATATTGATTTCGAAAAATTACTATCACAAGCCCCGAAGGGCCGAATTCGAATTTCGAAGTCCATAAAAAAACAAATAAGCAAGAAAATCATAACAAAAGCACAACAACTACAAAATTGGCAACCAATGCAAAAAAATAAAAATAAATAAATATCGGAATGCTCTATGATTCCTTTGTCACTTATATAAAATCCGCAAAATGGCAACTAGTTAAAAAGATAAAAACTGACAAAACTGAAAAAATAAAAAATATACACATTAACAAATGTTTAAAAAACAACATAAAAAGGGGATAGGGAACAAAAAAAAAGAGTAAAAAGAAAAACGAGCTGTTTCTTTTATTATATAAGAGATAAGATAAAATTTATGTACAAATTAACCACTATTTATTATATCAGTAAAGAAAGGGATAAAAGATTTCTTATTCCGCAAGGTAGTACAGCGAATGGGAGATAAGGTGGGGATAGGCTGTGACACAGTTCGTGGAGGACGATTTCTATCAGGTACATGGTATTCAGGGAAAAGGTTCGCAGTACGGGGGTTCAAAAGTGCCAACTTACCAAAACGGAGGCACAATTTATTTCTTCGTCTCTCGAGGGTCTCTAAGTTTGAAATATTTAACAAATGCAAATATGGTATCTTGCCTTCTTTAATAATAATTCTTAGAGCTCTCTTTTGGACATTTTCAATTTTTTGTGTTGCTTTATTTGATAGGCCAGGGTGCCACACAGGACAAGCATACTCTAATATGGGACGCACAAAAGAAATGTATACTTGTAGTAAATGTGATTGGGGGCAACTGAATTTATTCAAAAGTTTAAGGAGGGAAAGCGAGTAGTTTGCTTGTCGTAGGATATTATTTATATGGGCATCCTATTTCAAATTGGAAGAAATTGTAACACCAAGGAGTTTAAGAGATGTGCCAGAGGTTTCAGGAGAAATAGGAGCAAGAAAAAGGGGAGGGGATACTTAAGGAAACTTACTGAGACTATTGCGGATTTAGAAGTGTAACTGTCATGTCGAGGGAAGAGGCCTCACAGGCAATATCTTGGAGTATGCCCATTGGGTTGCTAAACATGTTTTTATGACATATCTCTAAAACTGTCAAGCCATCGACAAATTTCCACCTATTTTCATAAAGGGTTGAAAGGCTGTTAATCTTAAGAGAAAAAAGGACAGGGCCTAAAAGAGTCTCCTGAGGAATGCAATCATATATGGTCAGATGATCCGAGTAACAGTTTAGATATTTAGATGCTTGAGGTATATTAGAGAGAAAAAAGGTAAGAAAGTCACCCAGGACAGTTTCAGTGTAAAATTCATTTATTAGCTTATCTTTAAGTATAATAAGGTTAATCAATTCGATATCTTTCTGAAGATCAAAAGAAATCAGATTAAGCCAAGTGTTAGGTTTTTCAAGTAATTTACCCATGGTATCAACAAGATGGATCAGGTAATGAGAGTTTGACGTGGATTTGAGATTACCAATCTGTCTAAGATCAATGAGGGAGAAGACTTTCATCTTAAGCCAGTCTGCGAGAAAACTTCAGATTAATCCAAGTATTAGGTTTTTCAAGTAATTTATCCATTGGATAAACAAGATTGATCAGGTTATAACATGTTGACGTGGATTTGAGATTACCAAACTGCCTATGATCAATGAGTGAGAGGACTTTCCCCTTAAGCCAGTCTACGAGAACACTTTGAAAAAATTTTTAAAAAATTGAGGTGAGGGTAATAGGAAGAATACCATCAAAGCAAGGCGTCCCATTTTTCTTTTCGGTTGGGGTAACTCAGCCTTGTTTCCAAAATTGAGGGAATTGTCCAGATCCGGCAATTTCATTAAGCAGGATGAATAAGGGTTTTGAGAGGTAATCACTGACAGCTTCAGTCAGAGGAACAGGAACATGTAAACGGCAAATGCTTGATCGGTTTAGTTTTTCAATTTTTTTTACAACATCAAGTGGAGAAATATGTGGGAGTGAAAAAGGATCAGAAATATCTGGAAGTGCGTAAGATAGTGATGGGAGACTCTAGACAATAGAAGCCAGAAACTTATTGAGGTCATTAGCTGTGGTCTTTGGAGGTTCATTTATATTAAAATTTAGTTGTTTCTTAACTCTTGCTGGTAAGTTTTTTGATTTCAGAGTACCAGTTCTTTGGTTTATCATGGCGAAAGTATATAATTTTATTTTTATATTAGGCTCGGGCATGTTTTCTAATTTGACTTTATAATTCATTTCTTAACTTATTTGCTTCAGCTAAATTACCCCTGTTAAATAAGCTTATTTTTATGCGGATTAATATTTTTATTTGATTATTTATGTAAGGTTTATCACTGGAGCATTTTCTGATATTTTTTTTTTCTGGGAAATACACCAATACACCAAGCCGCCTGAGGCCACCATAGCTACGCATGCTCTTCCTCCATCACAATCTGTTCAAAGCCTCCCTTTTTACACTCTCCCAGGAAGTTCCCATTTCCTTTAAATCTTTCTTCATGACGTCCTCCCACCCTCAGACGAGGACGACCTGCTTCCGTTTAGCCCTAGACGGTTGACTGGAAAGGACAATCTTCGGCAATCTGACATCCTTCATCCGCCGAACGTGCCCTAGCCATCTCAGCCTTTCTTTCGGTATAGGCCTAGAAAGTGGGGTTGATCCACATTTTTCGTACAGCCTACTGTTTGTACGAAACAGTGTGGGTACCCGGTCAGTCAGCCGGGTATCCAGAAATATCCGTAGGCAATTTGTCTGGAAAACATCTAGCAAATCTTCATCCACTTTTCGGAGCACCCATGCTTCAGAGCCATATTTGACCACTGTCATCACTGTAGCATCTAATATTCTAATCTTGATTTGCAGACTTATCTTTCTATTCTTCCAAACTTTTTCTTTTAACTGTGAAAAAACACAGTTTTTAACTGTAAAGACAAAGTCCATCAAAATGATCCATATAAAGTGGGATAGAACACAATCCTGCTTAAATCCTTATTTAATACAAAACAAGCTGCTAACTTCATTTCCTACCTTAACCGTAGCAGTGTTATTCTCGTACATAACACTGACTAGTTATAGGACCAATCACTTTAATGTATTTGTTTGGTATACCATACAAGGGTAAGACCTTCGCTGAAGCTCTTCTATCAACAGAATCGAGCGCTTGCTCATAATCTATCAAACTGAGGACCAAAGGT
This sequence comes from Artemia sp. Qi Xiang Cuo, assembly GCF_049724085.1. NCBI lineage: Eukaryota > Metazoa > Arthropoda > Branchiopoda > Anostraca > Artemiidae > Artemia > Artemia sp. Qi Xiang Cuo. The sequence goes on from NC_142806.1 coordinate 17,926,533, forward strand.
GTTTGGCAACTCAGGCACTTCTCAATTATTAACCTAAGAGTGACAGTTTGGTCGACACATCCTCTACCTTTTCTAAAATCGCACTGTTCTTCTTTTAAGACTTCATCTACAGCATCTCTCAGTCTAAAAAGCATCATATTACTAAGTAATTTGCTACCTACAGTGACCAGACTAATGCCTCGATAATTACTACACTCACTCTCATCACCTTTCTTATAAAGTGGCTTAATTAAGGTTTTCCTAAAAAAAAACGGGTAGTGGGACTTATTTCTTGAAATTGAAAAAAAATGAAATCTGAAATATGTTAACTAATTCATAAAAATTAACACAAAAATAACACATTCAAGCAACAAATTCCCACGACTTTCCCAGAATCTGGAAAACCCAAGGAAAATTTAAATCTGGCATTTAATCTCAAAAATTAGGACACAAAAATCCAAACAAAATCTTTATAGTATTTTCTGTAAGGACGGACTAACCTTGAGTTGAACTGTGGAGCTCAGCTAATCCTCGTGCTAATTTCTAATTCTAGTTGAGCTAATGTACGGCATTTTAGTAGAGATAAATCCCTCAATTAATTTTGACCTTTCAGGAAATGATAAGGGAGATGATCAATTGACCAAAAAGGCAATAGTTGCATACTTCTACTAGTACTACTACCGCTACTATCACTAAAACTACTATTTCTGTATAGGGTACTACTAAGGCTGAGGATATTGAAATAAATATCTTGGGGAACTTAGAGGGGAAAGTTGAACTAAATCAAAGCATATTATTTGCATACATATTGCTGATACGGGCGTATCAGTAATATTTTGGAACTGCTTATCATATCAAGAGGAAACTTCAGGGGTATCATAAGTGGGATATTCAGCTGACCAAAATGTAAAATGTACCTGCTACTTCTGCTATTAATACTGCTGCTACTACTGTTACTACTACTATTAATGCTGCTGCTACTACTGTTACTACTACTATAAATACTGCTGCTACTACTGTTACTACTACTATTAACAATACATTATTCCTGCTAGTGCTGTTCCTACTACTACCATTACTACCTATGATGCTAGTACAATTAAGTCTAAGTGTATGATGGTGAAAATTTTACAGAATATTGAGGGGGAATATGAACTAAATCAAAACACACTACGTACGTGCAGATTGTTAAGGACGTATCTCAAGAATGGATTTGGGTATTAAGTTGGAACTTTCAGAGAATACTTGAAGGGGAAGATCAATTGACAAAAAGGTAATACATGCTTGTCACTAACACTACAACCACTGCTACTTTTACTAATACTACTACTGCTACTAAACTACTTCAACTACTACTTCAATTGCAACAACTTGTAAGGCTTTGAGTATTAAGAGGAAAAAGGTTTCAAAAGGGGTTCAAAAATGCACATCAGATATATTTTTGGCACAGTTTACCATGCCAAGGTGAAACTTCCGGGGCATCATGAAAGGGATGTTCAACTGATCAAAGGGCAAGATTTACATACTACTACCGCTATTAATACTGCTGCTATCTTAAGAATTGATTTGTGAATCAAGTTGGAACATTGTGTGTTGAAGGGGATGTTGAAAAAAAAACAAAGGTAATATGTGCATACTGCTACTAACGCTACTACTGCTACTACACAAACTAAGGGTATTAAGTTGAAGCTTTCAAGGAATATTTAGGTAGGTGTTGAACTAAATCAAAACAAACTATGATCATAGAGATTGTCCAAAAGGTGACAAAGCAATATCACAATAAATGTCTTACATTATTAAGGTAGACCTTTCAGGATAAGTTGTGGCAGATTTTGAATTAGCTAGAAGACACTATATGTATTCTTCTAATACTACTTCTATGTTTACTGTAACTAATGACACTAAGGGCAATAAGCTGAAGCTTTTAGGTAACGTTTAGAGGGAGTTTCAGTTAAATGAAAAAGCTAGATACATGCAGGAATTAATAGGGCCTACAAACAACATCACAGGAAGTGCTGCTCCATCATAACCAGTAATGTCATCGACTTTTAAAAGGAGCCAACTTGATTGGAAATCAAATGCTCCAGTCCCCCTCTAAGAGCCAAAAGTGATATAAATATAAATTTTGGATATAAATATAAATTTTGGATATAAATAAAATAAATAATTTTATTGCTCATTATAAATAGACATAAAATGTCACACAATAGAGAATACGAAAAGATAATAAAATTGAAGAAAAAAAAAGGAAAATGTCTATACGAATGACACACAAACCAGTTAACAGAAAACAATAAGAACAGAAAATAAATACATTCAAAGGCGCTGGCTAATAGCATGAAAAAGGCTATGCTTATAGTTCAATGATGAAGCAAACCGGTGCTATCGTTTCATAACAATCATTAAAGGGTCACACAAATTGTACTTGGCTAAAACTCTAGTATTACGTGTCCAAGGTGGTAAACCCGAAATATACTTCGACTACTTAAAGAAGAGGGATCTAATAGCTTCATATCACTACCTGCAAAAAAAAAAATCCAAAGGGATGAAAGCGCTAGCAAGTGAGGGGATACACAAGCGTTATATAAACGCGAGCAAATACTACAGGTATAACATGCTCTACAAAATATTTATAGTCTTTTCAGCGAAATTCGTGATCATATGTTTCAATCTCCGATAAAGTACCTTCTAACTTTTATTTTTTTTTATTTTTTTTTTTTAGGCAATTTTTGATATAACAAGAAAAGAAGGAGAAAACCCCGAGATCGATGAGCCTGGCATTATTTCAACTAGGACTTATGATTTAAATATTACTTACGATAAATTTTATCAAACCCCTAGGCTATGGTTTTATGGATATGATGAGGTAAGAATTTCATATGATACTCTAAGGGTTTAATATTAAATTCGAACAAATCTAGGAAATTAATATTCGATAAAACAGTCTACCGAAGTTAAATGAATATAATTGGATGAATTCTTTCCACCCAAATTTTTCAAAGATTTGTTCTCCACTACTTACTATGAAGTTCACTATTGTCAACTAAACGTGGCTGGCCTATCTTAACTACTACTACTACTAACAACTCACCGTAGCACCAAGCCACCTGAGGCCAACAGAGTTGCGCACGCTCCTCCTCCATCCCAAAAATGAGTACCTAAAAATACCCTCTGTCGCTTCCAACAGAAAACATCTAACGTATCTTCCCCAAGCTTTCGAAGTGCCCAAATTTCAAAACCATATTTGATCATTGTCATTACCATCACTTCCAGTATCCTAATCTTACTTCGAAGACTTATATTCCTGTTTGTCCGAACTGTTTTCAACTACAAAGAAAAAGAAGTGCCCGGCACCATGGCTATTGTACTTTCACATCTTCACCACGTCTGCCATCTTTATTATCAATACAAGTCAAATAAGTAAAGGTATCCACTAGATCGATTTTTTCGCTACCTAACGTAAATTCTTCATCCTCATTTATTTCTAGTTTAAGTGACTTTGTCTTCTTAACAGTTTTCCACCTGTTCTTGTACCTGGAGTTTCAATCACTCCAAAAATATATTTATTTTGCTGACAGTTTTAGGACAACGAACACCAGCATCAGCTAAGTCTAGGAAACTTTTAACTCGTCATATAATGTTATGCTCTTCCATAGCCTTTGCTTTGTTTTAATGTGCCAGCTATTTACCTCCTGCCTTAACAGCAGCAATATTATTCTCGTACATAGCGCTGATCACTTTAAAGCGTTCCTCTGGTATCACAGACAACGCTCCTGCGTTGCCTGTTGTAACGATGCTAATGCCTGCCATGTATTTTTTTTTTTTTTTTTTTATTGGCCACTTTGTATAGAAGGGATGGGCTTGGAAATCCTGAAAGGACTCATTTGATTGGAAATTGAAAGCCTAGTGTCCTTTTTAAGGGTTGAAAGGGATTAGAGGGGAACCATGCCCTCCTATATCCTTTTCCGCCTCTCCCCCGTATCTCTCCGTGATCACGGAACAGAATTTTTATAGCTATTTTGTTCAAAATTGCTGGAAGGTACAATAAATAAGGCTTGGGAGATGACATGGTCCTTCCAGGACAGGGCAGTAATTTAGGTGCAGTAAAGGGCAGTAATTAATTCATTAAAGGGCAAAAAAGGGCATTAATTTATGTGCATTCCCCCGAAACCTTCAGGAATTGTTCCATGCGCCGAAGGGAACACATATATTTTTTGGAAGGGATAGGGAATTGGGAGGGGGGCTCAAAAATTAGCTTATGGTATTGGGCCTACTCTTTTGGAATCTGACATCTTACTCTTAATATCAACAAACATCAAAGACACCTTTGACTGTTGACGGACCATAGAAAGCTTTACATTTTCTTACAAAATGTATGCTTTCTATTTCTATTCCTTGTGTGTTGTGTTTCTAATATCCTATTAATAATGTATCCAAGGTAGTACCCCGTGGGGGGGGGTTGACCCCCCCCCCACGAAATGTTTGTCTGACTCGTAAAAACATAAGAAAATGGATATAAACAAATTTTGCATGCGTTTTTTAGTTTTTTGTGTACCCCCCCCCCCCGAACAAAAATCATGTGTATGGCCTTGAATGTATCTAATTAGACCAGGGCACATGATAAAATGTTAGACACGACGACTGGATACTGTGTGAAATGTAGGAATATTTACATTTACTAATGCGAAATGACGCTAACTATTTATATGTATTACTAAATTACGTTTCTAGCGTCTTTTCAATAGCGTCTCTGTTTAGTTTGGGATACATTTGACTGTGGATGAAATGTCTGGATACCTACGATTTTTTAATGGAATGTTTTCTGTTGGTTTCCGTGAATAAATTGTTGCACTATATTGTCTTCACATTTAAAATAAATGATAAGAAAAAGTATATAAAAACTGATGTAAATTTTAAGCACAATTGTGAAAAAAAGAACTAAAATATTACATGAAAGGTTTAATTTTATATCTAAAAATTGCTTCCACAGGAAAGCAAAATATAAAAAAGAAAAGAGAAAAATACACACAGTAGATGATTTTTTTTTCAAACTGATCCGTAATCAAACCATTATAGTTTCTGGTCTGTTTTAAAGTGGATCCACGAAGGCGTTTTTTCAGTGATAGAAGCACAAAAGCACAGTTTCAATAATTAAGGCTTTTCCGTTTTGAACCGACTGTCATAGGTAGCGCAATGGAAATAAATCAATTTTCGAGTCAAGCTTAGAACGAACTGAAATCGCTAAACACATGAGTTAAGCTACTGCCAAGAAAAGGAAATAAAATCTCTATAAAAATTGAGATAATTGAATTAAACTATTTATAATAAACTGACAGTTTAATGTATGGTGATATTAATTCCTGGAAATGACGGTACCTCAAAATCTAATTTAGCAGATTTTTTGGTATATTTCATTATTTTATTTAAAAACCATTGCGCCACGACTGGACTGTATGTCAATACTAAAATTTAAATAAACCGTTTTAAATATACTTGGTTTTAGTTATACATCAATGACGCAATAGCTTTTGAAGGTTTGTGGGTGTTATAGTTTTTGGTTCAACCGAGCTATTGGTTCTAAAGCAAATTTTGATATAACGGTGACATTTATAGGAAACAAAGCAAATTGGAATGTTTAAAGGAAAATAGAGGAAAAAGAAAAGAAAAGAGTCACATCTAATCCAAACTGCTATAGACTCTATATTTGGAGGTGAAATCGAATGTTTGGCCTATATTTGCATTCCTCCTTTTACTTTTTTTATTGAAACAACTTAAAAGTTTCACATAACATTTTAGATAGGCTATAAGTTTTCTCATTTCTTTTCTCTATATTTTGTTCTATTCACTTTTCTGTTATATTTTTAACATCTTATATGTTTTTGTTTAGAAAAGAAGACCTTTGACTGTTGATGAAATGTACGAAGATTTCAGTCAAGATCATGCAAAAAAAAACTGTTACCGTTGAAACGCATCCGCATCTATCTGGGCCCCCAGCCGCATCTGTTCACCCCTGCAGGTTTGTTTTGATCTTGAATTCTCAATTTTCTTGTGCTGATATAACTAATTAGTTAGAAATTGGCGATTTTAAATGCGTTCCTAAGCCTTACATGGACAATCAATTTAAATAAATTATTCTTCAAAAAAGGGAACCGAAATTTGACTTCTAGTGTACGATAATAATTAAGTCATAATTTCCTCTATTGTTTTAGTTTTTGTTTTTTTCTTAATTGTAATAATAATATAATATAATGCAGAAACGTAGGCCAGAGCCTCTTACAAAACAGGAAAAAGACAATACTAAAATTTAGATAAATCTTCTAAAGTTATTGAAGTCGTACATACGACTCTCATATATCTTGTCAAACGAGTTCTTGAAAGAGCTGATGGAGGGTGCCAGAACGGTTTCTTTGGGTGGAGTTCCAGGTGTCGACGACTCGGTTTCGAAAGGCCCATTTGCCTACATCTTTGTAGAACCTTTCAGTTTGAAGCTTTAAGGGATGGCCACGTAAATGATTTTCGTTAAAGACCAGCAGTGCTTCTCCGGGGACGTTGTCATAGCAGCCATGGCAGAGCTTGTACAGCTCGATTTTTTCACCTCTTAGAAATCTGTATGAGAGTGCTGGTAGGTGAAGCAGACGAAGACGTTGTTCGTATGGGAGGTCAGTCAGACTTGGGGAGAACTTCGTCATCCGCCTTTGAACTGCTTCCAGTACATCTATATCCTTTTTCAGGGACGGACATATATATACTGCAAATATATTACCGCTCGCCCCAAAATTAGCTAACGGAAAAACCCCTTAGCGGCTTTGTCTGCGTGTTCGGAACTCTCTTCCCACAAGCCTTCCCTTTTCTTGCTTTTAACCTTCACTTTGTTCCGAAAATTCTCATTGATAATTATAAAAACAAAACTGTCTTACCATTATGATCAGCGTAAGGTTTAAACCTTTAAACCTTACCGGTCGTAAGTTTTAAAGTACATTCCTGCACTGATCTAAAGTGCTCATTAAGGTCTTAAAGGGAATTCAAACTTAAGTGAAAATTTGGAGATTTCCTTATAGCTCAGGCTGTTTTAAAATGTCTTACGTTGTGAGGCACAGCAGAAATAGAAGAAAATAATTTGTGTTGCTTGGAAAGTGCAACGCGTCATATTTAAGACGCTGACTGTGCAATGACCATATTCGAGAATTGGGCGGACTAACGACTTGATGAGGGTCGCGAGCATTTCTATATCGAGACACTTGAACGTTCTCCTGATCAGCGCTGATACCCGCGTAGCCTATTTTATGGCCAATTCATAGTGGTCCGGAAAGGTCAACTTGTGGAAAACCATGATGCCCAAATCTCTTTCGACCGTGCTTTGAGCAAGTGGTGTGAGCCCAATGCTGTATAATGCAGATGAAAATTCAGCTCCGAGGGTCAAGTGGTGGCTTTTCGGGATATTAATTTCCATCATCCAAGTCTTCATCCAGGCACTAAAACGGTCGAGATCTTCTTGGAGTTTTTCAGTCTTCAGGTGACATGATGATACGATATAGCTTGGTGTCATCCGCGTACAGCAGAATTGTTGAGTCAATATCATCAACTAGGTCGTTTATATAAAGGTTGAACAGAAGGGGACCTAGAATAGATCCCTGTGGGACATCACTGCTAACGTCAAATTCTATTTGGCTTGTCTGACCTTCTACAGCAATGACTTGCTTGCGCCCTTTTAGAAAGTTTGTTATCCAGGCAAGTATTTGCTCCCCATCCATGCCATATTTTACAGTAGACGCTTATGTAGACGCTTATGGGGCACTTTGTCGAAAGCTTTCTGGAGATCCAGGTAGATAACTTCTATTTCAAGTCCCTTATCAAGAGAGGTCTTCCAGTCTTCCACTGCGTAGAGCATCTGAATTTCTGCAGATCGTTTTTTAAGAAAACCAAACTGTTTATCAGTTAGAATTTGTTTGCTTTTTAGATAGATAAGAACATGATCTGATTTTATAGACTCGAGAAACTTACAGGAATACTAGTGAGACTGATTGGATGGTGATTTGACTAGGTCTCCCTTTTCCCAGATTTGAAGATATCTGACATGAATGCGCTCTTCCAGACCCTTGGTAGTTCGCCTTTATCCAATATTTAATTGAATATGATTGTTAACAGATGTGCGGTTAAGTCAGCTGTCTGTTTTAGAACCCTTGGATGCAGTTTATCCCGCCCTAAGGATTTCGTCCTGTTTATAGCTTTCAGTTTCTGGAGTACTAAGGATTCAGTTATGCTGGTACTGGAGATCGGCTCGTGCTCGTTTGGGCTGCTGGTCGTGGGAACGGGATCTTCAAGGTCTGGTTCTTGAGTAAAGACTTCTGCAAACTGCTTGCCAAGAAGGTCTGCTTTGTCCTTTGGGTCTTCTATGAGGGTGTCCAGCTGCTTGTCAAACAAAGGTGGAATTCCAAAGGTGGTGATTTCGCTTGTGGTTTGGCTTTGATGTCAAACGCTATAACGGCATGATCGGATTTTCCAAATGGTGCTAGCACTTTGATATTCTCTACCATACCAATATCACTCACGAGGAGGAGATCTAAGACGCTTGGGGTGTCGGTGCCACGCACCCTCGTGGGCTCATCTATTAGCTGTTCGAGATAGTTTTCGTTAAACGTTTCCATGTAGAGCCGTGTAGGCCCGTGCGTCAAAGTGCCAGTGTAGCGTTGTTGCCAGTCAACCTTATGTAAGTTGAAGTCACCGACAATTACAAGGCTCAGATCTTGCTCACTTGATAAAGAGGAAATTGTGGAGCATATCACCTGGTCATTTTCCAAAGAGTTGTTGAGACTTCGGTAGGTTACTCCTACAACAATGCTGTTGCCACTAGGGATAGTTAGCTTAATCCAAAGACATTCGTGAAGGTTAGAATTTCCGAAGGAAACGCGCTGAGCTGAGAGTTCTTCGGAACAGTAGCTTATTATTCCTCTGCCACTTTCATATTCCAGGCTTAAGACAGTCGTAGTGTAGCCATCCAGTTTAAATTTGGCCAGTGTCGGTAGGTATGTGCAATTTTTCGGCTTCACTTCGACTATAGCAACAACATCTGGGTTTTGCTTCCTGATTAATTCCTTCGTTTCTGAGAGTTTATTGAAAAGCGAGTCAGCGTTGAAATAAATGCATTTGATAGTTGTTTTCTCAGTTTTTTTTCCATTTCTCTGACGTCAGTTTAGTTTTATCTTTTCATTGTAGGCACAGTCCTAAAACCCATAAGCGAAAGATATGCCGAATCGAGATCTTCCCAAAATATTGCCCATTTCTGCCTTTCTAGCGGTTGAGATAAATATTCGATATCTTCTATTCATACTTTCAACTAACGAGATCTGTTGTCCCTGTTGTTTATTTAAGGGCAATGTACGGTCCCTGTAACCAAGGCCATATTGCCCAACTAGTATAAGCTGCAGTCTATTGGCCCCCAAAATTAAAGGGCCTACCAACAGTTTTTAAATACAGTAATTTTTTTCATGAAACGAGCAAACACATTAATGAATAGTCTTTCAGGGGCTTTTTCGAGTATTTAAACAGCTGCGCTTAAGCGTGTGCCTATTAAAGCTTTGGCTCTGGAGGATCCATTGCCAAAAGAGCAGAATCAAACCCATGAAACTAAATTGGCCAAATACTGCTCAAAATGAGCCATCTCGATTGAATGACCCAGCCACGTCGATTCGATGCCATAAGCGTCATTAATGGCTCTGGAGGATCCGTTGCCAAAAGAGCAGAACCGCAACCATGAAACTAGATTAGCCAAATACTCCTCAAAATGAGCCATCATGATTTAATGACCCAGCCACGTCGATTCGATGCCATGAGCGTCATTAATGGCTCTGGAGGATCCATTGCCAAAAGAGCAGAACCGCAACCATGAAACTAGATTAGCCAATTACTCCTCGAAATGAGCCATCTCGAATGAATGAGCCAGCCCAGTCGATTTGGTGCCCTTTGCGTCATCAATGGCTCTGGAGGATCCATTGCCAAAAGAGCAGAACCGTACCCATGAAACTAAATTAGCCAAATACTCTGAAATCTCAGGCAAAGAAAAGGTCACCAAAAGACTATTTCTCAATGTAGGTGCATTTGAAATTGATCTAGGAAACATCTCTGACATAGGTCTCTTGGTGCGAGAGAAGAATTGTTGGATTAATTTCTTTCAATCCGTTCTCCAATTGCCTTCAAATGGCTCATTGAACTGATAGACTATTTGGATTACCCTAGCTCCATGCCTGTCTACCTTAGTTATGCCCTAGGATGGATGATAGACTGTCTATGAACAAGTGAAATGAGATCATTGTATACAATTCTGAAAAAGGTTATGCCAGCTTTGCCTCTCACTGAAACTATCATTCTTGGCTTTTTCTCCAATTAGCCATGACTCTCAACTTTTATACCACAGTCCACCGCGTTGAATTAAATTCAAAAGTTAACTGATTTTTGCAATACCTCTCCCGCCCTTCCCTTTGGGATCCTTCGAACCTATTGAATTTGAATTCTTTCTCTTTTACGTCACTGAATTTGTTTTTTTCTTGCTCTTCCTCTTTTTCGTAGCTTTAATTTTATAGAATATATATGTTTTTTTTCAAATTTTGCCCTATTTTTATTATAAGATGCCGTAAGAATGATAATATCTAAGTTTCGTGGTTTCAAGGACATTTATACTACTACTACTAACAACTCAACGCAGCACCAAGCCGCCTGAGGCCAACCCAGCTACGCACGCTCCTCCTCCATCCCAATCTATTCAAAGCGTCCCTTTTCACACCCTCCCAGGAAGTTCCCATTTCCTTAAACATAATTTATGACCTCCTCCCACCCCAGACGAAGACGACCTGCTTTCCGTTTAGCCCTAGACGGTTGGCTAAAAAGGACAATCTTCGGCAATCTGTCATCCTTCATCCGCTCATCGTGCCCTAGCCATCTCAGCCTTTCTTTCATTATAGCCCTAGAAAACGGGATTGAACCACATTTTTCGTACAGCCTACTGTTGGACATACAGTCAGTCAGCCGGGTACCCAGAACAATCTGTAGGTAGTTTCTCTGGAAAACATCTAGCAAATCTTCATCCGCTTTTCGGAGCGCCCATGCTTCAGAGCCATATTTGACCTCTTTCATTTCTGTAGCTTTTAATACTCTAATCTTGGGTTGCAGACTTATCTTCCTATCCTTCCAATTTTTTTTTTTTTACTTTGAAAAAACACCCTAGTCCTTGGTAAATCTACTTTTAGCATCATCACTGGTCCTACAGTCCTTAGTAATAATGCTTCCAAGACAAGAGAAGTATTCCACCTTATCAATCTGTTCGTTACCCAACATAACTTTTCTATCTTCACTTATTCCTAGCCTTAGTGTCTTAATCTTCTTAACATTAATTTTCAAAGCTATTCTAGCACCCTGAACTCGCAAAACCTCTAAAATGTCATTCATTTTTCTCACGCTTTCATCTAGGATGCTTAAACCATCAGCATAATCTAAGTCCAGCAGAGTTTTTCCTCCCCATTTGATTCGGTGATCTATCATTGCCTTTCCTGTGCTCCTTTTAGACAAAGTCCATCAAAATGACCCATATAAAGGTGGATAGAACACAACCCTGCTTAAATCCTGATTAAACACAAAACCAGCTGCTAACCTCATTTCCTACCTTAACCGCAGCAGTGTTATTCTCGTATATAGCACTAACCACTTTAATGTATTTGTCTGGTATACCATACAAGGATAAGACCTTTGCTAAAGCTCTTCAATCAACAGAATCGAACGCTTGCTCATGACCTACAGAACTGAGGACCAAAGGTGTTTGACAACTCAGGCACTTCTCAATTATTAACCTATGAGTGAAAATTTGGTCGACATATTCTCTACCTTTTTTAAAACCGCACTGTTCTTCTCTTAAAACTTTGTCTACAGCATCTCACAGTCTAAAAAGTATCATACTACTAAGTAATTTGCTACCTACAAAAAACAGACTAATACCTCGATAGTTACGACACTCACACTTATCACCTTTCTTATACAGTAGTTTAATTAAAGTTTTCCTAAAATTCTTAGGTGCTTCCCCTTTTTCATAAATCATATTCATAATCATCAGTAAGTTATTTGTAACCTCAGAACCCCCATATTTAAGAAACTCATTCACCATACTATCAGCACCTGGAGCCTTATTATTTTTTATTCCTTTTAGTACTGTCGCTAATTCATCCTCACAGAACAAATCTTCCTTCACATAAGAGGTATCACAAGCTTTTTATGGACATAAAGGCTCTTTCGGCTTGGGATCCTCTTTTTTGTGAGCTAAAGTCGTGAAGAAATAATTAAAGGGAATGATATATTACAAAAGGAAGAAGGGTAGATGAATATGTGAACTGAATGGAGTTAGTTTTTATGTGATTTCCACAATTTTCACATTTATCATCTTTTCTCAATTTTCATTTAGAAAGGGGGAGAGGTAGCTATGCTTGTCTCTCATTCCCAACCTCCAAAGAGGGAATCAGAATTTTTGTTATGTTCACTATTTACTTAGAAAAGAATAAGCTGAATTTAATGAACCATACAATGTGCAGGAAGGTTCTAAATTAATATCAAAGAAATAACATGCTTCTCAAGTTAAGTAGGTACAAAGAAATTTGTTTTAATGCATTTTGAATAAAACCGCCCAAGGTTACCCTTCCTCCCCCCCTTTCCCTCATTTGCAATCCGTGTCAGAGTATGTTTCTGATAAATGTATAGGAGTGATCTTCCAAGGGAAAGGGTACGGTAATAAAAGCAATCAGGAGAAGAAAATTATTTTTCAAAACTTTTTCTGTTCCCTATCTGTTACACCAATTTTCGAGAATAGGCGAAAAAATGGTTAAATTTGCCAACGAAATAGGGGGTAAAAGAGTTTGCTTATATGTTTATATGATACTTGACGGGTTGTGATTTGTTCTAATGCCTGTTAAGTCTGATGATGGAAGAGGAACATGGGGGACTCGACCCGGGTTTCTCGTTTGCTAATATCGTTTTTTTTCAAATTTCTTGTCTATGGTAAAAAAAAGTAGGCAAGCTCAAGAACTTGAAGACATTTTTTAGTTGCTGTAGTGGAGTTTCAGAATTTTAATGTTTTCATACATATTATTGAATATGTTCGAACCCTCTTGAAATATGAACAAGTCGTAAAATATGTCCATAAAATTATTACGTTAACAGCTTTAGTAGAATTTTTTTGTAATTTAACCCTCACCTCATAATTAAAATCTTATCTACATCCCTGAAAAAATATATGTTTTTTTTCTGTTTGTTGTTATACCTTTGTTATTTTAAATGATTATTACATATTCTGTAGATTACATTCTGAAAAAATGGGTTGATACTTAATTTATGTTTTGGAGCAGAGCATCAACAAAACTTGAGCTCTGCCATTGTTATATAAGTATTGCAACGTTCGACCTTTTTTGTGCACCCTCCTCCTGGATCAACCCCTACCTGTAACCGTAGATCTTCGGTCAAGCTCAAGATTAGATGAATTCTTGTAACCGAGATTGATCGTTATCTTTAAATATGGCCAATCTTTATCACTATTTTTAAATACGACAGCCATCGGTTTCTGAAATCATATAAACTTGCATTTGATTTCTTTAAACTTAAGTACATAATTAACTTGGTTAAAGATCTTACAAAATTTTATGTTAGACCTAAAATTGAGAAGAAAACCTGTTTCTAGCAAACGTAGCTTGTCTAGTTTATGGAAAATACTCAATTACACAGCAGAAAAATCAGATAATTAATATTCACTTAAATAATTAAATTCAAAATTTCACTGAAAATTGATATAATTATATGCCGCTTGTAATATTAATCAAGAAATGTTTTCTTTGGATGTAATTTGATTCTAAATGAAAAAACTGAGGCATGAAAGTCTGGATATTAATAGCTTCTAATTTGCTTCTTTAAGATAAGATTTATTCATTACACAATAAATATTTAGTAAATACATGGCAATAATCTCCACAGTGGCTTCAAAGATTTTTGAAATCAAACAACGTAATTAGTAGGACTTTCTGTCCAGGGTGTTTTGTGTCTGTCCTCATCGTGGGCATATGTTTCTACTGAAGTTAAATTCAATTTTCTGCATCCTTCCTCGTGATCATTTCACATAATACTTAAAGCCCTCATTGTTTGGGTCAAACTGAAATCCCTAAACTTGTTCATTTACTTAGTTGTTGTAAATAAAAATTTGGAATAACACGCCAAGAATTGCTTAAGCAAAGTGCGACATTTCATTTTGAAATAGCTAGGACGTCTGGAGACTTTTTTAACACTCCACAAAAAGAAAATAAAAATGAGTTCTGAATTTTTTTCTGATTTATCAGATATCTCATTTGTTAATTTGCAATCATTTTCCGTATTCTACTACTACTAGCAACTCAGCACAGCACCATGCCGACTGAGGCCAACACAGCTACGCACGCTCCTCCTCCATCCCAATCACTACAAAGCTTCCCTCTTTACACCCTCCCAGGAAGTTCCTCTTACTCTTAAATCTTTCCTTGCGACATCCTCCCACCCCAACCGCGGACGATGTGCTTTCCGTTTAGCCCTAGACGGTTGGCTGAAAAGGACAGTTTTTGGCCATTTGTTATCCTTCATCTGCAGGATGTGCCCTAGTCATCTCAACCTTTCTCTTAATATAACCTTAGAAAGTGGGATTGAACCCCACTTTTCGTATATACTACTGTTTGAAATAAGGTCAGTCAGTCGGGTAACTAAAATAGTCTGTAGACAATTTCGCTGGAAAACATCTAGCAAATCTTCCTCCGTTTTTAGAGCACACATGCTTCAGAACCACAACTGTCGTCACTGTAGTTTTTTCTGATGGACCTATAAATTTAAAAAAGGAATGCTTCCAGATTGCTGCTCAGCTTATACGATATTATTCAATTACACCATAAAAAATCGGAATAATTCAGAACTATGCAGTTTCAAAGTTTCAGAAAATTTTCAGAACTTGACGCCAAAAACAAATCATGAATTAAAATTTTTATTGCGATTATTTTTATAGATCGAGGTAACATTATATGAATTCATAATAATTTGTTGGGTTATATTTCCCCTTTCTTTGCAATTTTCGTTCTTTTCACTGGAATCAAATCCCTATTAATATTTGTTT
Source organism: Artemia sp. Qi Xiang Cuo (assembly GCF_049724085.1). NCBI lineage: Eukaryota > Metazoa > Arthropoda > Branchiopoda > Anostraca > Artemiidae > Artemia > Artemia sp. Qi Xiang Cuo. The sequence continues at coordinate 17,941,666 of NC_142806.1, forward strand.
GATTTCTTATTTTAGACACGCTGATGTGATGAAGAAGCTGATTCAAACTGTTGAAGATTCTGGAGGGCATATAGAAGTGTACATGTACCTTATAATTTTTTTTGAAATTTGTCCAATCTGTTATTCCAACTATAGAATATGATTACACACAAAATGTTTCACTTTGATTAGTTTAGAAGTGTTAATTTTACTTTTAAATCTAAACGATTGCGGAGATATATTTCCGATTTATTTTTAATTATTCTTTTGCACGTTCATTTGTCATGTTACTCCCTTTTTTCAGTTTTATTTTAACGTTTTATTTATAGGATTCGTATTTTGGTTTCTTATGTTCTAAATTTCCTTGTGAATTTTATTTTTCTGGGTCGTAGGTTAAGAAAGCTGGTAGTTTTTTTTTTTTTGGGGGGGGGGGTGGGGGTCAATAATATTTTTGAAGAAGGTATTGTGGGAATGCCTAATTTTTCATTACGCAGTTGCAACTTAAAGACTGTATAAATTGTGGTAATAGTTATGTCCTACTATCCTATTATTAGAATTGTCACAAATAAATTCCAAGCACGCATTACAATTTAACCTTAGACATTTAAATCAGGATTGATAATTGAACATAGGTGTAGTAAATTTTGAAATTAGTGTGTCAAGCTAACTCTTTCCCAAATTGGTATTTAAATGCTCCTTTCTGATCTTAACAGACTAATAAGCGTTGAGGCAATTGAAGGCTAATAAGCGTTATGCGAATTTTTTTCAAAACTCAGCCCAAATCCCACTCCCTTAGACCAACCAAGTTCTATTGGCTGATCCAACGTATTTCGTTCTATCCCATTTCTTTTTCGAATTATAGTTATTTTTAAGTTTCTGTTGTTTTTAATTGTTTCTTTTTTTTAATACGTTACATCTCTTCGCTCATAGAAAAAGGTGAGAAGTAAAACTATTCATGGCAAAATTGTTAAAAGAATTTTTCATATCGTGGGTACATTTAAATAAAATATTTCTTCTGTGCACAATTTGCCTTTAATAACAGTCAGAGTTTATTTCAGTTTTTCACGTCTAAATAAACATAAACACTCAAAATTTGATTTCAATTTTTCACATCAAAATAAACATAAACAGTCAAAATTTCACGTCAAAATAATCAATAAACAGTCAAAGTTGATATCAATTTTTCACATCAAAATAAACATAAACAGTTAAAATTTTACGTCAAAATAATCAATAAACCGTCAAAGTTGATTTCATTTTTTCACGTCAAAATAAACATAAACAGTCAAAATTTCACGTCAAAATAATCAATAAACAGTCAAAGTTGATATCAATTTTTCACATCAAAATAAACATAAACAGTTAAAATTTTACGTCAAAATAATCAATAAACCGTCAAAGTTGATTTCATTTTTTCACGTCAAAATAAACATAAACAGTCAAAATTTCACGTCAAAATAATCAATAAACAGTCAAAGTTGATATCAATTTTTCACATCAAAATAAACATAAACAGTTAAAATTTTACGTCAAAATAATCAATAAACCGTCAAAGGTGATTTCAATTTTTCACATCAAAATAAATATAGACAGTCAAAATTTCACGTCAAAATAATCAATAAACAGTCAAAGTTGATATCAATTTTTCACATCAAAATAAACATAAACAGTTAAAATTTTACGTCAAAATAATCAATAAACCGTCAAAGGTGATTTCAATTTTTCACATCAAAATAAACATAAACAGTCAAAATATAACTTCAAAATAATGGATAAACAGTCAAAGTTGATTTCAATTTTTCACATCAAAATTAACATGAACAGTCAAAATTTCACGTCAAAATAATTAATAAACGGTCAAAGTTGACATGTCAATTTTCCCGTGTTTCAATTTTTCTGCTCTCTTTAAAAATATATCTCCTTCATGCTCACATAACTCCTTCATGATCACATAACACCTTTCAGGTTCCCGCGTCTTTGTGTTTTCTGACGAATCTCCTGGCAGAATAGTTTGATGTGTTTTTTTTTAATTGAAAGTTCTTTATGTTTAGAATATACTAGTCAAGTTATAAATTAGATTAAAATATTAATTGAAGTTGAATGCTTTGTGATCAAAGTGTTTAAATAACTTTGACTAAATTCATAAATTTATAGTTTGATAAATAGACTCTGTGTTTAGGAGATTAAAAATGTTCTGTCAAATTAGTTTTTAAGTTGATATTACTCTATTGTCTAGTTTTTCTGCTTGAGAACTTATGTGTATGAAAAGCCAGTAAAAGTATTTTAATCTAGAAATATAAAAAGAATAATGTGAACTTGACCCTGGGTCCTAGAAAAATTGCCAACGCTATCTTGTGACTAATGCAACTCATTCCTGATGGCCATTGTATGGAGCCGAGTGTCATCATTTTCCCCGTGATTTGAAGTCAATGTTCAACGTTGGGCCGTTCTCCAATTGGATTACCGTTTGGTCAAAGAATTTCTTGGAGATATCACACCGCTAGAACTTTTCTCTGGATTTCTGCAGCCAAGGGTGACTGGCCATAGAACGAACAGCATACAAACCTGATGTCGTCAGAGAACAGTTGAAGTTATTTATCCAAAATTAAAATGTTTTGGGCATTTTGGACGAACTTATGACTAGTACCTCCCGAATAATTGAAAGATGCCATATTATATATGGTTTTTGGTCACAAGAATTATGGTTGTAGAATAGAATGACTAGCAAAAACATCAGAAAGTATTGGCCAATCAAAAGAGTGTAATCTACGGTTTACAGAAGTGATTCTGAAGATTTAGACGTGTCAAAGTAGTATAAAACCATTAAAATCAAGTTTTGGCCAGATTCCACCATCCTTTGTGGAATCATTTTTTGCAAAAAAATTATAAACTATAGCTCAGATTTCAGGTCTATTTGTTTCTACTTCTTGTTAACTAACTGAAAGACCTGCCTCTGGTCTTGTCTATAAAGTATACGTTTTATAGAACCAAACATTAAAAAACTTCCAACTTTTGAGTCTAAAAAATTAATTATTTTTTCTTCATTTAAATAAATTTAGAACATGCCCGACCAGCGTGCTTTGTCTTCGGTGATTTTTTTGTCTTTAATAATGGAGTGTCTGTTAGAAGAATGTTGCCTGAAAAATAGTCTCCTGCAAAGATGTAGCCGAAATTTTACTTTAGGGGAAAGAGGGGGGGGGAGGGAGAATTATAATTTTTCGAAACTGCATAAATATCTTCATTACCTGTTTTAGAGAGGCTCTTATCTTTTTGCTTCACATAGTTCAGGTTTTTAATCTTTTTTATGGGGGCTACTCCGCTTACTTGGTAATGCCTTTGCTTGTATAGTTGTCAACTTATTCTCGTAAAGTTTAATTATGACAATATCTATTTTTTCTTTATGTAATAGTGTCCGTTTCTGAATTCAAAAATGCTTTTACTGGGCTTTAGGACTTGTATTAATAACCGTATCTAGCATTGCCTTTTAAACGTATTTCTGTTGCTTATATGGATTTTTATTATTAGATTCGTGTGATCAAAATTTTAATTTTATTTTAGTGAAGGGCTATGACAGGGCCTACTGAATTTGAAATATGGATTTTCTTAAATAAATGGATTAGTTATGTTAAAAAAGAACTCCGTATTAGTTTTGACAGTTTCAGAGCTGCTTTTCCTACTCCTACTTAAGTCTAAAAAAAATGTAGTAATTAAAAATAGTTGTTTGAAAAATACGGTGCTGCATTTGGATTTGAACCCGCGAATTTTACTCCTGAGTGAGCCTAGTGTAAGATTCCCTGATGAATAGCCGGAGCTTCCAACCTTGGGCTAAGAGGCACACCTAGCGATCTATTCATGGTTGTTTGTATTAGACTTCATTAATCCAGACAAATCAATAAAATTGAAATAATAGTTAACCAAGGTGTATTATTTATACGGTAAGGAAATAATTATAATTATTATCAGTTCATTATATTGTAATTATTTCAAACTATTGATAAAAAAAAATCCCGCTATACCGTATGCAGAGCACATCAGGTCGTGTTTGTGTAGTGATTAATTTGAAAAAAAAAATCCACAAAACAAGTTTCTCAAAGAAAACTAAAGAGCTCTACTAAGCCGAAAAGGAGCAGAAACAAATTCAAATAAGCTTCCAAGCGTAAAACTACAAGAAATCACCATCAATAAATAAATGAAACCCAAAACTAACATGAATTACAATAAATAACCAAGTCAAACTGAAAACGAGCAAAAATTAACATGAGTAGGGCTGAAAACCCCATGCCTTACTTAAGACCAGAACATGATTTGCACTTTACTGAAAAAAAAAAAATGATTGTGGTTTGATGCTTTATGAAGTTGTCGTTCTGATAATGAAGATTGTCAGAAACTTGAAGCTAGGTGGGAAACAGTGGCCGCCCGACTGCACAGACATGTGAATGTTGCCAGAGTTGATATTGTCGAAGGTGGTGGGATTTAAACTGCCTCAAGATTCAAGGTTTCCAATATCCCAGAAATCATATTGTAAGTAACCCTCTGTTTGTTGAGGCAATTCCCTGTTTTGCTAAAGTATTGAAAACTAATACCTAAGTCACCGCCTTGTCAACTGTCTCAAGATTCAAGGTTTCCAATATTCCAGAAATCCCATTGTAAGTGACCCTCTGTTTGTTGAGGTAATTCCCTGTTTTACTAAAGTATTGACAAATAATACCCAAGTCACTGCCTTGTCAACTGCCTCAAGATTCAAGGTTTCCAATATGCCAGGAATCATATTGTAAGTGACCCTCTGTTTGTTGAGGCAATTCCCTGTTTTGCTAAAGTATTGAAAACTAATACCTAAGTCACTGCCTTGTCAACTTTCTCAAGATTCAAGGTTTCCAATATCCCAGAAATCATATTGTAAGTGACCCTCTGTTTGTTCAGGTAATTCCCTGTTTTACTAAAGTATTGAAAACTATTACCTAAGTCACTGCCTTGTCAACTACCTCAAGATTCAAGGTTTCCAATATCCCAGAAATCATATTGTAAGTGACCCTCTGTTTGTTGAGGTAATTCCCTGTTTTGCTAAAGTATTGAAAACTAATACCTAAGTCACTGCCTTGTCAACTCCCTCAAGGTTCAAGGTTTCCAATATCCCAGAAATCATATTGTAAGTAACCCTCTGTTTGTTCAGGCAATTCCCTGTTTTGATAAAGTATTGAAAACTATTCCCCAAGTCACCGCCTTGTCAACTGCCTCAAGATTCAATGTTTCCAATATCCCAGGCATCATATTGTAAGTATCGCTCTGTTTGTTGAGGCAAGTCCCTGTTTTGCTAAAGTATTGAAAACTATTACCTAAGTCACCGCCTTGTCAACTGCCTCAAGGTTCAAGGTTTCCAATATCCCAGAAATCATATTGTAAGTGACCCTCTGTTTGTTCAGGTAATTCCCTGTTTTACTAAAGTATTGAAAACTAATACCTAAGTAACTGCCTTGTCAACTCCCTCAAGGTTCAAGGTTTGCAATATCCCAGAAATCATATTGTAAGTGACCCTCTGTTTGTTCAGGTAATTCCCTGTTTTGCTAAAGTATTGAAAACTAAAACCTAAGTCACTGCCTTGTCAACTCCCTCAAGATTCAAGGTTTCCAATATCCCAGAAATCATATTGTAAGTGACCCTCTGTTTGTTGAGGCAATTCCCTGTTTTACTAAAGTATTGAAAACTAATACCTAAGTCACTGCCTTGTCAACTCCCTCAAGTTTCAAGGTTTCCAATATCCCAGAAATCATATTGTAAGTGACCCTCTGTTTGTTCAGGTAATTCCCTGTTTTACTAAAGTATTGAAAACTAATACCTAAGTCACTGCCTTGTCAACTCCCTCAAGACTCAAGGTTTCCAATATCCCAGAAATCATATTGTAAGTGACCCTCTGTTTGTTCAGGTAATTCCCTGTTTTGCTAAAGTATTGAAAACTAATAGCTAAGTCACTGCCTTGTCAACTACCTCAAGACTCAAGGTTTCCAATATCCCAGAAATCATATTGTAAGTGACCCTCTGTTTGTTGAGGAAATTCCCTGTTTTACTAAAGTATTGAAAACTAATACCTAAGTCACTGCCTTGTCAACTCCCTCAAGATTCAAGGTTTCCAATATCCCAGAAATCATATTGTAAGTGACCCTCTGTTTGTTCAGGTAATTCCCTGTTTTACTAAAGTATTGAAAACTAATACCTAAGTAACTGCCTTGTCAACTCCCTCAAGGTTCAAGGTTTGCAATATCCCAGAAATCATATTGTAAGTGACCCTCTGTTTGTTCAGGTAATTCCCTGTTTTGCTAAAGTATTGAAAACTAATACCTAAGTCACTGCCTTGTCAACTCCCTCAAGATTCAAGGTTTCCAATATCCCAGAAATCATATTGTAAGTGACCCTCTGTTTGTTGAGGCAATTCCCTGTTTTACTAAAGTATTGAAAACTAATACCTATGTCACTTCCTTGTCAACTGCCTCAAGATTCAAGGTTTCCAATATCCCAGAAATCATATTGTAAGTAACCCTCTGTTTGTTGAGGCAATTCCCTGTTTTGCTAAAGTATTGAAAACTAATACCTATGTCACCGCCTTGTCAACTACCTCAAGATTCAAGGTTTCCAATATCCCAGAAATCATATTGTAAGTGACCCTCTGTTTGTTGAGGCAATTCCCTGTTTTGCTAAAGTATTGAAAACTAATACCCATTGTCACTGCCTTGTCAGCTACCTCAAGATTCAAGGTTTCCAATATCCCAGAAATCATATTGTAAGTGACCCTCTGTTTGTTGAGGCAATTCCCTGTTTTACTAAAGTATTGAAAACTATTACCTAAGTCACTGCCTTGTCAACTGCCTCAAGATTCAAGGTTTCCAATATCCCAGAAATCATATTGTAAGTGACCCTCTGTTTGTTGAGGCAATTCCCTGTTTTACTAAAGTACTGAAAACTAATACCTAAGTCACTGCCTTGTCAACTACCTCAAGATTCAAGGTTTCCAATATCCCAGAAATCATATTGTTAGTGACCCTCTGTTTGTTCATGCAATTCCCTGTTTTGCTAAAGTAATGAAAACTATTACCTAAGTCACTGCCTTGTCAACTACCTCAAGATTCAAGGTTTCCAATATCCCAGTAATCACATTGTAAGTGACCCTCTGTTTGTTGAGGTAATTCCCTGTTTTACTAAAGTATTGACAACTAATACCCAAGTCACCGCCTTGTCAACTCCCTCAAGGTTCAAGGTTTCCAATATCCCAGAAATCATATTGTAAGTGACCCTCTGTTTGTTGAGGCAATTCCCTGTTTTACTAAAGTACTGAAAACTAACACCTAACTCTAACTAATTCAACTCCTTTTCCATCTAATTAATTAGGGTAATTGCCTAAAGGATTGCATTGTCACGATTTATAAGTTGGGTATAAAAGGGATTTGCTCGGATGTAAAGTTGGCGTAACATTAAACGGTGAAAAGGGATAGCATTTGACGTTGAGATAAAAAGTTTAATGATGGATTTTTCAGTGGGTCAGACCACTAGCTAAGATCATATATAACAGATTTGCAATTTTCTAAATCTTATTAAATAAAAAAGATACCGCAAGTAATCCAGTGGTGATTTTTAGAGCTAATTTTCTAGTATTTGCATATGACAAATTTCCATTGATCACGGTAATGTCGACATGAGATGTGTACGAATTTAAAGCACAAAATTGATCTTTAAAGTCTTACTGAAAAGATTTTGAGTCCAACATCGGATTTCGTTTCCCCGATTGTGTTTACTTAGTGCTCGAGCTGGTTTTTGATAGCCAGCTTTTCGATAACTATTTGCTCTGAAGCATTCAGATCTACAAGCATGAAGCTTCTTGGTGTTTGACGAATTCAGAGCACTCTGTGTTAGTTCTATGTTTTCGCTATGAGTTTAAGTTTACTCAGCTGTTTAAGTTTCCTCACCAATCTAAGTTTACTTAGTTGTTACACCAATTTCTTTTTCGGGTTGCTGATTTTTTTCAACTGTAAAACATAATATTTTTAAAGGAAATATAATATTTTTAATTAATTTTTTTTATGTTCCTGGCCTCCCCCAGGCCATTCAGCGTGTCCCCAGGTGGCGATAGGGGAACGCTCTACAGATATGTAGGGTACCTCCATAGGAGGTACGGACCAAGGGGGGACCTTGTCCCTGTGGGTCCTTAATAAAAACTGGGGCAACCTCGCCCGGAGCCATAAATACAGGCGGAGGGGGAAAAGGGCCCTCAAATGTAAACTCAATAGAGCCCACTGGTTTGTCCACAAGTCCCATGAGTTACAAAAATTCTCCCAGTAATGGGTTAAATTGCACGGTGATGCAGAACACCATCGCGGGAGGATCCTCTATAGGAGGACAACTGTGGCAGGGCGTAAGATCAAGATCTATGGACAACGGCCTCTGCACACGGCTGCCTCGACCTTTTCGGGGTACCTGCAAGACTGGGGACCTTGCGGTCAACTCTATTCCCACTTGAGGAGTGGCGCCCCTCGAGGAAATTATAGCCTAGTAAACGACACAGCATTCGAACGGGATTCTGACTAATGAACAATTTTTCTGGGCTTGGTATGTTTTGATGGGCGTCTTCGGGCTGAAAAACCTTCCTAGCTAATTTATCTATTATGGGTTGCCTCCCCGTAGTAGCATAATATTTGTAGGCATGAATATATAATGAGTCGGAGGTAATAGGCTTGAGACTGTCTGTGCAGGATTTCGACTCTTGTTGATAGAAGAGCATCGCCAAGTGCTGAGAACCATGTTGTGACCAAGATGGGCCCAGGATTGCACAAAGCCTCCATTCATGGAGGTCCCAGGGACTTCTTGCTGTCGAGTTCTAAGCCGGCTGCACTTTGTTGTAGCCTTGAGAAGATATGGGTCCCCCATCCTGCACTGGTTTCCAGGATAAGTGCTTTTCCCGCGGTGAAAATAATTTCAATGATTTCAAAAACTTGAAAGTTGGAACTTGGAATGTTACAACGTTAAAAGATTACTATTGTATAGACATTTTGACTGACGAATTCAGACGATTCGAACTGGACTTATTAGAAATCTCAGAAATTCATATCCCAGGGGTAGGAAACATAAAATTAGGGGATATAGAATCTATTTTTTCTCACGCAGGAAGGATGGGGTGCATAGGCAGGGAGTAAGGTTCATGAAGAATAAGGAAGCTGCTAAGTCTTGTTTAGGCTGGGAACATATTAATAATAGAATACTAATTGCTCATTTTATGACTAAAAAGTTCAGGGTATCAGTTATAGTAGTATACGCCCATGTAGACCCGACTGACGGAGATACTAGTGACTCAGATGAATTTTACTAACAGTTACAGAGCAAATAGACAGGGTCCCAGGTAGAAATATGATGTTTTTACTGGGAGATTTTAACACCCAGGTCGGTAGAAATAGGGATAGATGGTATTCCAGCATAAGTATATTTGGTGTAGGAAAAGAAAACAGTAATGAACACAGACAGTTGCACTTCTGTAGGTATAGCCATCTAGTTATAACCAATACGGTGTTTGGTCATAAAAGGCCCCAGAAGTTAACATAGTATTCACGTGACGCTAAGACAGCCAACGTCATTGATTATGTTATTGTAAACTGAAGACTAGCAGGATCAATACTAGACACTAGGGTATATAGGAGTGCTGTTATTGATGTTAAAAGTAAAGACCACCATCTAGTAGTGTCTAGGGTTAATTTAAAGCTGAAATATCGGAAGGGTAACTACCTCCCGGGAAGTTATAATGTTGGTAGACTCCAGGATGAGAATTTGAGAGGAAATTTCTAGAAACAGTTTAAAATTAAACTTGAGAGTCTAAAATTTGACAATTTAGAAGATAGTTGGAATAATTTTAGAAAAATAATTTGTGAAGTTGCTGAAGGTGCATTAGGGAAGAAAGCTAGAACTGCAGCTAAGAATATTACTGAAAAGGCTTTATGTTTAATAGAAAGGAGAAAGGACTCGTACAAGTATTATCTTAGCGATACATCATATGAAAACAAAAGGAATGTAAAGAAAGTGGAGAAAGCATTAAAATGTGAACTAAGGAGATGTGAAATGGAGGCCATGGATAAAATTGCCGAGGATCTGGAAGATGCAGCTAGACGGCATAATCGTAAAATATTGTACTGGCACGTAACAAATTGAGAGGGAGTAGTCAATCCGGACTTGGCCCAGTTAAAGATAGGAATAGGGTCGCAATTAGCGATAAGGAAAAGACTAAAGAGAGATGGGCCGAACATTTTGAGAATTTGCTTAACCGAGATAGAGTTGCAGGAAAAAATATAGAGGAAAATAAAAAAATTTGTGATACCTTGGATATGAAGGAAGATTTGTTTTGTGAGGAGGAATTAGTAACAGTACTAAAAGGATTAAAGAATAATAAGGCTCCACGTGCTGATAGTGTGGTATATAAGTTTCTTAAATATTATTATTCTAAATTTAGAGAGAAGTTTCCGAAGAGTATGAATGTGACTTTTGAAAAAGGGGAAGTGCCTAAAGAATTTGGAAAACCTTAATTAAACCACTTTTTAAGAACGGGAATTAAAATGAGTGTGCCAATTATCGAGGAATTAGCCTGGTCTCTGTAAGTAGTAAATTACTTAGTAATATGATACTTTTTAGACTGAGAGATGCGGTAGACAAAGTTTTAAGAGAAGAGCAGTGCGGTTTTAGAAAAGGTAGAGGATGTGTCGACCAAATTTTCACTCTTAGGCTAATAATTGAGAAGTGCCTGAGTTTTGAAACACATTTGGTCTTCAGTTTTATAGATTATGAGGAAGTGTTTGATTCTGTAAATAAAAAAGCTTTAGCAAAGGTTTTATCCTTCTATGATGTACCAGATAAATGCATTAATGTGATTGCTGCTATACATGAGAACAATTAAGCTGCGTTAAAAGTAAGACATGAGGGTAGCTACTGGTTTTGCATTAAATCAGGAGTTAAGCAGGGTTGTGTTCTATCCCCCTTTGTAATGGACTATTTTGACGGACTTTGTTTTAAGGAGCACAGGAAAGGCAATGGGAGACCACGGAATCAAATGGGGAGGAAAAAGTCTCCTGGACTTGGATTATGCTGATGATTTAAGCATGCTAGATGAAACTGTGAGCAAAATGAATGAAGTTTTAGAGGTTTTGTGAGTTCAGGGTGCTAGAATTGGTTTGAAAATTAATGTTAGGAAGACTAAGTCACTAAGGCTAGGAATAAGTGAAGATGAAAAGGTGACGTTGGGTAATGAAAAGATTGATCAGGTGGGCAGCTTCACTTACCTTGGTAGTATTATCAGTAAAGATGGTGGGAGCAGTGAAGTTGTTAAATATAGAATAGCCAAGGCTCGTGGTGTTTTTTCACAGTTAAAAAAAGTTTGGAAGAATAGGAAGATAAGTCTGCAAACCAAGACTAAAATATTAGAAGCTACAATGATGACAGTGGTCAAATATGGCTCTGAAGCATGGACGCTCCGAAAAGCGGATGAAGATTGGCTAGATGTTTTCCAGAGAAATTGCTTAAGGAGGTCGTCCCATAGCAGGTCGTCCCCGTCTGGAGTGGGAGGACGTCATAAAGAAAGATTTAAAGGAAATGGGAACTTTGTGGGCTGGTTTTAAAAAGGAAGGCTTTGAATAGATTGGGGTGGAGGAGGAGCGTGCGTAGCTGTGTTGGCCTCAGGCGGCTTGGTGCTGCGGTGAGTTGTTAGTAGAAGTAGTAGTATTCTTTAAAGCTTTGATAATTTTCTATTTATTAAGAAAAGTGAAAACATTTTAAATGTATTTTTTTTATTTGTTTTGGGGAATGATAGGCTTGTCGGAGAGGGGCTGTTCGCCCTTCATTTACTTTTAACTTTCAAAAAGGGCACTTGATCTTCCGACTTCCAATCAAATGAGCCCCATCCCATCCAAAGTTTATACGACCATCTGTTCCATAAAAACTTTATATGCCCGGTGCATAGCTTACAACCTTTGCCTCTAGGCTTTGGAGGGTTTTGTCCACCCCGAAGGCATTGTTATATGCTCTTCGGACTATTGTGAGCAAAATGGTTATCCCACAATTATTATCAGATGCGATTGGGAAAAAGAGAGTGTAAGGGAGGGGTGTGACTAGTTGCCCTCCATCAGTTTTGACTTATAAGGAAACTTGGACTTTAAATTTCCAATCAAATGAGCCTCTTCTAAAGGTCATACAGCCACCCCTTCTATATAAAGCTTATGTGCCCCTGGGGTATAAATTGAAACCCTTGCTCCTAAACTCTGGGAGGTTGTGTCTAGCCCAATGACCTAGTCATGTAATCTTTGGACTGTTTTTGAACAAATTAATATCTCAAAATTTCTATCGGATGTATTTGGGGAAAATAAACCGTAAGAGGGGGGGCTAATTGGCCTCTGATCACTTTGAATCTTTAAAAGGGCGCTAAAACTTCTGATTTCCAATCCAATAAGCCTTTCCTGAGTTTACACGACCACCCTTTCCATAGAAACCTTGTATGCCCTTGGGGCATAATTTAAAACCCTTGCCTTGAGGGCTGTGGGGAAGGGGTCATCTTCAAACGACATAATTACTGGACTCTTCAACTACACTGAACAAAATGGCTATCTCAAAATTTCGATTAGATGTATTTGGGGAAATGATGGGCGTAGGGGGAGGGGATGGGTAGTTTCCCTCCAATCATTATTGAATATTAAAAAAGGCGATAAATGTTGCAATTTCCAATCGAATGAGCCCCTTTTGAAGTTTCTATGACAACTTCTACACGAAGGGCCCTGGTCTAAAACCACAAAAGGAGGGGATAGCTGCCCTCTGGTCACTTTGAGTGTTAAAAAGGGCGCTAGAACTTCTGATTACCAGTCCAATAATCCTCCTCCAAAGTATGCACGACCACCCTTATTATAAAAATCTTATATGCCACCAGGGTATAACTTACAGCCCTTGCCCTGAGAGCTGTGGGGGGGGGGTTATCATCCTCGAAGACATAATTTCCAGACCTTTCAACTATGGTGAAAAAGAATGGCCATCTATAAATTTTGACTGGATGTGTTTGGGGAAATGATGGGTGTGTTTGGAGGCTGGCTGCCCTCCAATCACTTTAGACTATTGAAAAGGGCACTAGCTCTTTTTATTTCCGATCGAATGAGCCACTTTTAAAGTTTCTATGACAACTCTTAGCAGTCCATGAAAGGCAGTAAAAAATAAAATACATGCACAAAGACTTTTCTTTAAATAGAACTGGGGTTGCTTCAATAAACCCAATCCAAGATCATGTTAATCCCAGATCAGTTGACTGTAATAACAAAAATAAGGTCACTAGGCAGGCTGTATTAATCCCTAGGGAAATAATTCTGGTCCAATCTAATTTTTGAATCGTCTTCTTTTTATTCCGGCTAGTTTTTTTTGTGTTTCCTCGATTTCACTTCAAAACTTTGGTTGTTTTTTTTGTGTGCTTGGCGGGGATCCTTGCCAAAAAGTCTGTTGTGTCTTTTCGCTTCGCTTTTTTTTCAACTGGTTGAAAATCACCGTCGCGTCTCGATTATTTCATATTTTCTTCGTTTTTATCAAACTTTAAATTATCTTCAAAACAAGCGCAAGCCATGGGTAGTCTAAGGGTCTAAGGGTAGGCTGAATTAGCCATTGAATAAGTCAACGCCACTTGTGGATGAGTTTGGATGTTCCAGTGCCATTTTTCAGTAACCATTGGGATTATACCCAAGGATGTCCCTTCTTTGCTAGTTTCTCTGCCAGAAATTGTTGACCCAAAATGACCGAAATCGGACAAATTACTAGACAGCTGATCAGTTCGATATTCTTATAAATGTCTTTTTGTATCTAGGAGACACCTAATAACCACAACGGTAATCTATCACATTTGCTTTTGTCTCCAAATATTAGGCTGGGATCCTTAAAAAATTGAAGGTGTGCATAGGGCAGGTTTAAGATGCTGGAGACTATTTAAAATGTTATGCAGCTATCCATTCGTTCAAAACAGCTAAATGGGCTAGAAAATTAAAAACTTAACTATATATATTGTATTATGTGCTACCTTACTAAGTCCAAAAAGTATGTCTCCATTTTTTCCACCTTAGTAATGTTGAAGCTGCCTTTTATAGGTCATTATTGGGGGTTTGTGGGTCAATCTCTGACGTATTTTGATATAAACAATTCTACTGACAATTGCTCCAATTAGACTCTTTAGGCAAAAAAGGTTCATAGGCAAAAATTTTGCTTTGGCTATCATAGTGTTTATTTGGTTGATCGTTTAGTATACATCTTAAGGGATGGAGAAGCTTTCACTTTCTTAAGCTAGAAATAGCGGCATTTTTTCAGCATGGATATTTCTTACGCCAACTTTTAATCTTGAAAATTGTTCCAGATTGAAGCTGACTCTGATCGTATTTTCCGCAGTTAGGCCTGTTTAGATTTAAGTGGTTGTAAAAGTAAGTAAAAAGTAAAGAATACGGCATTAGACTCTACAGTCCCTACCGGCAGTGCTGATTTCTGTTTCTTGGCCCTTCAGCCAGAAAGTGCAATGGGGGATGGGGGCCAACCATCCTGTGCTTTCGCACACCCTTCCTGTTTATCTACCCCAGATTTCTCCGGGTACCCATTAAAAGATGGATTGACTCTGGCTGAGCTTACAAAGTCACACCACTGACTCTCGTCCCAAAACAAATAATTGAAATGGGTAAACTAGGATTCGAACCCTCGACCTCTCGGACACAGAATCCTAAATCCAGCACACCAATCCACTCGGCTAGGATGGCTTAAGTGGTTGACTAATTAAAAATAACTTTACCCTCTTAAAACTATGTCCTCAGGGTGAATTATGGGCAGACTTGGTAACAATTCTTTCCCCACGAAGAGTTAGGCCTACTTAGATTTAAGAGTTTGACTAATTAAATATAACTTGACCGTCTTAAACCTATGCCCTCGGGGTAAATTGCAGGCATTCTTGGTAGTGAACATTTCACATGGAAATGTGTTTATTAGATTCAATCTTATTAGTGTAAACGGAAAAAAGGGCGTTTTAGTGAGACAGAGTTTTTGCTGTTAAAAAAACAGAATCAAATTTTTAAAGCCAAAATAGAATTATCGAAGAGATGCTAAGTATTTTTTTTTTAAGAAGCTTTATATTTAGTAGCTATATATTTGCGACACTATATTTGCAGAAATTGTTGCCATAGAAGACTAAATTCTTATCATCTGTCTTGGAATTTCATATATATTTCTCAAAATGTTTACTAATTTGTTTTTTGTAAGCAAAGTTTTGTTATAAAAAATAAAAATTAACATATAAGTCCAAAACAATTAGTCTGAAACGAACACTCGGTACTTGCATAGCTATCTGTGGTTATGCTTTCAACTAGCTAGCGCTAGTTATCATCTAGAAGCTTCGAAAGTACCATATCCAACCAGGGTTGTCACCCCTTGTAAAATTTTACTAGATCTTGTAAAAAGTATATCCACCTTGTAAATCAAGTAAAATGGGGGTCAGATCTAGTAAAATCGAACAAATCTAGTAAGTTTTTGCCAAAATCTAGTAAATTTCATCCTCTCATCTAAAAACATTTTGTTGGGAAAACGTACCGGAGGCAGTTGACTGTTATCTTATTGTTCCTATGACATTTATTCTGTGGTCCCAAAGCACGACAAACTGCTCAAGTTGTTTGGCGTGAAATTCGACACTTATGAAATCTTTTTTTTAATCAAGATCTTGACTTATTGGATCCAAATTTTTCATTTTATAATTAGGCGATTAGTCATAAAAGGTATATTGAGCAACGGCTTCATGTTTGCACGCTGAATACCTGTTGAATGTTTTTGGCGCGATACTTTTGTGCTTATCCTTTTCTTAAGTCTCCTCTAGGCTAGTTGTATTTCCATGTAATGCTCCCTTTCAGGGATGGGTCTACATGCTGAAATATTTCCCGGTAAGGTATTTTGAAGTACCTACCTCCATTCCTCCCTCTAGAGGGTCCTAACCTTTGATGACCTTTGAAAATCTGTGAGTTATGGAAGTGAAACCTTGCAAAATAGGCCCTAGATCTTCTGCTTAAATGAATTACAGCAAAATTGTTTTCAGCTTCACAACTTTGCTCAATCCCGATTTATAAGGTTTTAAAGCTTTGCAAATACATTTTATAAAATTTGAAAATAAAACGTTGATATGGCTTAAAATTCTACTCAAATAACTAAAATTGCATTTTCAGAGCTAAATCCAGAGAAAAAGAAACTGATTACTGAAAATTAAGGTACAACATTGTTTTGTCAAAATTTCAATGGGTATGCACCTGCCACGTGGGCAAATTTCAGGACCCTCTAGATAGAGAAGGAGTGGGGGTAAGTACTTCAAAATACCTTCCTGGACATACTTTAGCCTGTAGACCCAACCTTGAAAGTTTCATTTTCCTACCCTAACCCCTTTCCAAGACAGCCAAAAGTAGTTAAAGTAGAATTTTAACAAATTCAATCCTCTATCCAAATATAACCATCATTTCTGGTTGAAATTAATTCCAGAAATTTTAAAAAGTCTGGAGTTTCAAGATTTTCAGATAGAAAACCCTATTTTCACTTTAGTTTTTGGCTTACTTTGAGTTCAGGGTCTAGGCCACCACACCTATAACCCTGCAGCCCACCCTTGAATCCCTTTGTACCCCTTAAAAGCTTGATTTATAGAATCTAGAGGATGAGTTCCCAGTGGAAATGATTGCTATATTTGGATACAGCATTAAACTCTGAGTCAAACGGTATGATTATTTCCTTAATATCTCATTATCATCCTATATTTGAAATTAACCAAAAACAACTCATTTCTCAATCTATGTTATTCAGTAACATGTACTGTAAAGTTGCAGAAATGCTCCCCAGTAGATACAGGATATGAACAACTCATTTTTTATTGTCTATTCTGGTTCTATCAGGCACCCTACACCATAGGTATAGCTAATCTTGCTCATCAGCACGATTATCAAAACAACTCCACTTGTCAGCCAGTAGCGAACATTAGACAGCTTCCTACCCACATTGAACAAGCAGAAAACGCGTGCCAATCAGCAAAATTCGTACCATATAGGTTCTGCAAAAAGGTCCGGTCCTGAAGACAGAATAGAGATTACTAACGCTGAGACAGACAATGATGCCCCAAAAGATACTGGGCTGGACTGTGTTCAAGAATCAATAGAAATTTTGGAAAGCAGTGTTTTACAGGAATCCTACATCTGCATCTACATCTGCATCTACATCAATTGCATCTACATCTGCCACAATCGATATGGCTGAGGACTCAGAGACTCGTGTGAAGTCTGTTGGTCACAAGTCTAGGAAGATGCACTATGCGCAGAAGTTTTGACCAAAGTGGTTGACTGATTCAGTGCTGAAACCTTTCCTTATTCAATCGCCAGACGGAAGCAAAAAGGCCTATTGCAGATATTGTCAGCGAAAACTGACTGAAAGTTTGACTGTCATGAAGAATCACGCGACTAGTGAGCTTCATAAGAAGAACGTAAAGGCAGCAGCATTGGGACAACTGACAGTTGAGAGAGCAGTTGGAAACGAGAAAAGGCAGGAAAAAGCTCAAAAAAAAAAAAAAAGAACAGTGATAGGATGGTGTCAGCTGTTGAATTACGCCTTGCAGCATGGGTTGCAGCTGAAGATATTCCTTTGGCAAAAATTGATACTCTCGTTCCCGTTTTGAAAAAGTCTTTTGGGGATTCAGCTACAGCCATGTTGAAATGAAGCGAACTAAATTGACTGGCATTATTAAAAATGTTATAGGATTTCATGGCGAGGACACTTTAGCATATGTTCTTCAGAAGAACTTCTTTTCAATAATCGCTAACAAAAGCACAGACAGATCAGCTACAAAGTCCCTAGTTGTTATTGTGGAGTATGTAGACAGTGAGAATAGCGTGAGGGTAGGATTCCTGGCATTACTAAAGGTGGAGGACGCAACTCCAAGTGGGCAAGAGAATCTTCTGAGAAGGTACTTTAAGAAAGTTGACGTTCCATTAGAAAATATGATTGGGCTTGGTCTTGCTAATGCGTCGGTCAATATGGGGCGCGAAAACGGCCTTGCAGCCCAGCTGCTGCGTGAAAATCCGCAGCTGTTTGTCCTTGGTTGCACTTGTCACACTGCTGCATTGTGTGCTTCGGCTGCAGCGAAGCACTTACCTGCTGAAGTCGAAACTTTCGTGAAGGAATTCATCAACTTCATAAGCGCAAGCCCTAAGAGACAGTTGGAACTGAAGGTTTTCCAGGAGTTTTGTGAAATTGCCAACCACAGACTTCTGCAGATTAGCGGCACACACTGGTTATCGCTTGAAGCTGGAATTAACAGATTACTTGAATAGTGGCCAGCCTTGCATTTGTATCTGTCAGACTTGTCCCTAACATCGTCGGATAGCTCTACAAGGGATAAAGCAAAAAAGCTGCTAAGTGCAATGGATATGGGCGTGAATAAGGCCTACTTGTACTTCCTCTCGTATATACTGGCCAAGATCAACAAGTTCAACCTTGAGTTCCAGTCACGCGGAACAAGGATTCATTGTCTTTTGAGACACACCCGCGAGCTTTACTTGTCTACTCTGCAGTGTTTCCTTCGTCCTGAGAAGCTCAAAGGTAACTTTACTTCCCTGAATGTGAGCAGTCCTGAAAACTTTTTGAAGCTTGAAAATGTTAAACCTGGGATGAATACCGAGTTGCACCTTCAAAGCCTGTCAGTGGAAGATCGACGTCACTGGGGGCAATCTATTCAAAAAGCCTGCCTTGCTTATCTTATTGAACTTGCTTATCCAGATCCGTACTAGTATAAGACTGGATGACCTTGTTCTTACATCTTTAGAACTTCTGGATCCACTGAAAGCTATGAGCAACGAAACTATGTCCCTTTCCCCTCTTCTACAGAGGTTTAAACATGTTGCTGTTAGAGACTGCAGAACGGAAGGGGAGAGAATGAAGATGCTGGAGGACCTTAATAGTGAGTACGAGGAAATTCAAATCCGAAGTGAATTTATTTCAGAAATAGTATCAGAATCAGATTTAGAGTGCCCTCCTACATTCTGGAAGATGCTTACCAAACTGAAAGATGGTAACGGGAAAGCCATGTTCCGAGTGCTCCCCAAGTTTATGTTGACCCTCTGTGCTTCGCCCAATGCTTCAGCCGGTGCAGAGCGGCAGTTTTTCAGTTTAAATATTATCAAGACGACTGGGCGAAACCAATTAAATATCGACACAGTTGGAGCTCTCATCTCACGCACTCCAAGCAACTCTGCCTCAGAGACACAAGATGTGATTCGGAGTGGGAGATTCCACCTGTTCTGATTGATAGATGCAGAAAATGGAAGATGAACGCGAACGAACCCGGTCCCTGGGAAACAGAAGAAGATGCAGGACCGGCTTTTAAGCTTTGAAAAAGTCGAATTTGGTCTTTTAAATCGGACTTTATTATTATTTGTTTTTTACTTTGAATTTCATTTTTCGTGGTCGTTTTTTTTTTTTTTTTGTGTTTTTTGTGTACTTAAAATTTTTTTGAAGCCTAGTTATAAGTATATGCTGAAACTAAAAACTTTCAGAAAAGTTCGTTAAACTATGGAGTAAGGCCGAGCCTGTCGAAAATTAGGAGGCTGGAAGAAACTGTTTGGACCTAATGAATAACTAGGAACACATTTCCTACATATTTGAAGGCAAATAAGCAGAATGGCCAAAAGAAATCATATTAAGATGTTGCACAAGCAGAAAAAAAAATACACACTAGCTACTTTTTAGTCTTGTTTTCATTTTGATAACAAAAGTATTTATTGGCTTTTTCACGCCAATGCGCGTGTCGCGGCGAAAGCCGCGACACGCTCAAGTTTTTGGCAACATCTAGTAAAACGGGAGCAAATCTAGTAAATTTCTTCGCCCAAAACTAGTAAAAACAAACTGGTCAGAGTGACAACGCTGTATCCAACCAGAAGCGGAAAAGAAGAATCACTTTAGTTAAGCATCAGCCAGCATTTAAAGAAGAAAGAAGTTTGGATTCATTGAATTATCTGTATTAATTAAGTGGTCTCACCTCTATTGCCATGCGTAGAGACATTCTACTTGCCCGCTACTTTACAAAAATTGAAGGTAACAGTTCCCATAGATTACATGACTGGCTAAGAAACCCTGGAGCTTTTAGGGGCCTTGCACAGGAATTTGCAACCACCCAAATGACCTACCCCATACCTTCATCTTCTTTATTTCAAATTTACCCCCGGATACCTTCCTGGGCTAACCTCTACCCAGAAGTGAACCTTTTGTTTGCGCCAGCTATTAAAACAGACCTTTCCCTTGCCTATGTAAAATCATTATTTCATGAATTTGAGTCTCAGAGATATATCCACCACCTCCCAATTTTGTGGATGGGTCAAAAACAGATTCCAGGACTGCTTGTGGAGTCCACGTCCCATCTTTAGGTATAGCAGCTGCTGAAAGGCTCCAAAATGATGTATCATGACAGCTGAAATAGCTGCCATCAACATTGCATTGGAAACCATTATAAAGATGCCAAACCCTCCAAGAAACACCCTTCTTATAATTTATTCAGACTCAAAATCAGCCCTTGCCTCAATATCACCAGAGCATTCAGATTACCCAGACAATGATACCTCCACCACTCTTGTACTATTGAACCAACTACTTAAACAAGGTATATCCACAAAATTCCAGTACATCCCAAGTCACATGGGTATAAAAGGGAACCACAAGGCAGATGAAATAGCTAAATCTGCCCTTCAGCTTGAAATAATTTCTGGAAGACCTATCCCAGTAAGAGATGTAAACCATTGGCGCCTAAAAATTTACCTAGCAAACCAATGTCCACCAAACCTTTCTCCATTTACATCCCGGAAATACTCATAGATGTACCACAGAATACGATCAAATGCTACTGGCCTTAACAGCCAAACTTATCTCTATCAAAACACAACCAGTTCAACAGTAATGAGCCCTCTTTGCCGCCTATGTCAAACCTATGATGAGACCATCAACCATGTTCTTTTTGGTTGCCCTGTGGCAACTCTCAACCATAAAAAAGAATGGCTAACTTTATCTGCTATACTCAAGCGCCTCAACCCCCTAATATTGACCAACTAACACAAAGGAGACACTCTTCAACTGATGATGCTGAATTGTTCAAAGCTGCCTTTAACTGCCTAAATATAGGTGGTTTCATCAATGATGTATAAAGCCTATTATTGAATAATAAAAGTCTAATCTCTATATTTGATTTCCCAGGACACCCCTGACATAATCATACAATACGAAAAAGGTTAAATTGATTCATCCGAAGCCTATAATTGAAGAAGAAGAAGAATTAATCGTAAGTTTGTTATATCCTTTTTTTGTATTTGTATGATTATGCTGCCATTATACTTCTTGGGATATTAGCTTACTACATCATCGAGTTGTCTTTTTGGAAACCTAGAATATTTAATTTTCTTCACCTTTGTGAATTAATGATGTCCATTCATTTCTTAGATATCTCTGCTTATCATCATTTTTGTTTTGGTAAAGATGTGTTTAGCATCACTTTAGTTTTGGTAAGTAAGGTGGTAAAGTTCTACCAAATCATATTTTTGAGTTAGGACAAAAGTGAAAACACCATTCAATGCCTTTTTTTATGCTGATTACAAATATAATAATCATTTCTATTGGAAATGAATTTCAGCCCCCCCTATATATACCAATTCAGGGTTTGGTTGGGTTAGGTATATATAGGGGGGGGGGCTGAAATTCATTTCCGATAGAAATGATTATTATATTTGTAATCAGCATAAAAAGGCAGTAAATTTCTACCAAATCATATTATTGAGTTAGGAATATAGTGAATACACCATTCAATGCCTTTTTTTTATGCTGACTACAAATATAATAAGCATTTCTATCAGAAATGAATTTCAGCTCCCCCTCCTATATATGCCTATTCAGGGTTAGGTTAGGTTGGGTTTGCTTAGGTTAGGTATAGCCTATATAGGGGGGGGGGGCTAAAATTCATTTCTGATAGAAATGCTTAGGCTATTATATTTGTAATCAGCATAAAAAGGCATTGAATGGTGTATTCACTTTATTCCTAACTCAATAATATGATTTGGTAGATATTTACTGGACATCCACTATACAGCTAAATGAAAATAGTACAGTCTATATATAAAGAAAAAAACCTTAGCCAAGCATTATATATAGAAAATAATTGTCTAGCCAACTAGGTGACTAATAAAAACAACTGTGTATACCTATACAATCTTTAAATTAGCCAACTGGTTGGCTATTAGATCTCACCTGTAGGATATATACATTGCAGCCTTAATTAGCCACAACTTTGCTCAATCCTACAATATACACACAATATTTTAAAGACACACAAATACATTTTCTAAATTTTGAAAAAAAATCGCTACCATGTCTTAAATTCTCCTCAAATAACATTAAATGCTTCAAAGCAAGGTTTTAACAATAGGTTACAAAAATTTAATAAATTTTGAAAAAAAAACATTCAAAAGGCTTAGAATCAAAATTAATTAACCTGAAGTCTATTTTAATAACTAAAGCATAAAATGATAAATGAAAATTAACACTTTGCTATTTCTGAACTGAGCTGAGGAACTGAATATCCTATATACCATTTGAAATTAGATATGGTTGGAATTCATTATATAGTGCTAAGTTGAAATGGTACTTTAGTAAGATGTTTGTGTGGGCACACACAAAATTTGAAAAATTGGCTAGTTACCCGAAAACCTATGATAAATGAAATTTTTTCAGAATATGTGACTGAGTTGAGGCATCAGATATGTAATATTTTAAACATAAAGTTGGCTTTAAAGGGTAGTTTTCCTGTCATTTCAAGAAAATTAACGGTCCTATGTCAATTTTAAATTCTTTGTCAAACTTCTTCAGACCATAGATGGGTGTGCCTTTTTTGCCTCTTATTAAAGGAAGTCTAACAGTCTTATGTCAATTTCGAACTCCTGGTCAACATACCTGAGACTAGAAACGCAAGCATGTATTTCCAAATACTAACCAACGACTATGTGTCCAATAAGAGTCATGTTTACTTTTACAATTTACCCATGCCCCAGACATTTGAATATTTGCCCCTCAATTACTTTGAATATCTGTCTTGGCTTTTCTCTGTCAATTAGCTCTACAATTTTCTCTACAATTAGGCATTTCTTACACCTACTGTAAAATACTTGATAACTTCAATTGGAAGTTAGCATGTTACCTATGCTAAACTGTTGTTTTAGAAAAATATTAATAGATAGGCTTGTCATGTAGGCAAATTTCAAGGCCCGGGAGAGGGGGATCGAGTGAACTTGTATACCGTCCCAGGACATACTTTAGTCTGTATACCCATACCTGAACGTTTCATTTTCGTATTCATACCCCTGTCCAGAATAGCCAATAGTAGACAAAGTAGAATTTTACCAGCTTGAAGATATTTGATGTTGCAGGAATGGGTAAATTTCTAGGTGACACTATAATTTAGCTAGGATGAAAGTGAAAACATTATTTGATGCCTTTTTTTATGCTCTTTCATAATTCATTAGTTGCTTCTGTCACAATTTGCATCTTGAGCCCTTCAAGGGGCCCCAAAGGTATTTTATTTTTTTAACCACACAAAGTACTTGTCAACATTAGTAAAGTCACTGAAAAGTGGTTAGAAACATATCTTTAGTTTATAAATAAGTCGTTAAGGAGTAATATAATACAAAAATACTTATTTATTTATTCTTAAACTTCATATCTTAATTATTATTAAAATCAATTATAACTTGATTAAATTTTTTATATTCAATTTGAAAAAATTAAACTTTATTTTGGAAATTGAAAATTGGGCTTTCAAAAATAATGTTCTAACAGTTATATTGGAGGGGGTGGGGCTGGCCCGGGGCCAGGTTCGATCTAATTTGAACTGAGCCATGTAGTCGAGTAAGGATGAAAGTGAACACATCAATTGATGCTTTTTTTATTATCTTCTTTAGTTAAGATAAATTAACTTTAGAGCCCTATAAGTGTTCAAGTTGCAATTTTCAACAAAATAAATTATCGAATTAGGAAAGAGAATGAAAAAAACAACAAATAATGCTTTCATCCTATTGAAATAATAGCGCAGACTAGAAATTTGCCCATAATTGCAGCAGGAGCTACCACTACTGTTGGATACAATACTTGTTGGATTTGCCAACAAGTATTCCCCATGTATTTCAAAGCATATCAACTTGAGTTCTGACTTGTGTCAAAACAGGTAATTTTTTGTTCTGTTGAATTTTTTAGTGAAATTGATACAGTTTATGACGATTAGAGTTGTGTAATGGAAGTTTCTCATAAAACTTCAAAACTTTTAGTCAAACTGTTAGACGTGTAGATGTTTTTCCTGTATATTGAAACCCTTTTCAAATAAGGCCTTCTGGAGTAGAAAGTTTTTTTTTGCTAAATTTGTCTAATCATCAGTACCTTTATCCTGCCTACTGTCACTCCTCCCCCCTTCAGAGGGCTGTGATATTTGATTACCATTAAAAATTTAAGTTTTATGAATGTGAAACCTTATAAAACTGATCTTCTGCTTAAATGAAGTATTGTAAATCTTTTTTCAGCTTCACAGCTTTGCTTAATGTCAATTTATGAGCTTTAAAAAATTTAAAAATATGTCACACAAATTTAGAAAACACAACTATATATTTATTAAAATTTTACTCAAAATAATTGAAATTGTATTTTCAGACCTAAAACCATAGACAAAAACACGGATATCTTAAAATTAATATAAATTATTATTTTATCAACACTTTGATATACAATTTCTAGGATTTGCAAATCAGTAAAGGTTTAACAAAGAATATTTGCAGTAATTGAATCATTAATGAAAGTATAATTTTCCTAAAATAACACCTTAACCAGGTGGTGAAAAGTAGCTAAATTGGAATTTTACTGCAGAAAGCTGTTAGACCAATATTTTCAAGAAGACAAAAATTGATTAGACTCTGGAAGCAAAACCAGAATGCTTGTTGAAAGTGATTTTGGCTGCTTGTTTTTGCTTTTAGATTCAAATTCATTGTTTCATGATCATAGTAAAACATGCCCTTTTCAATCTGTTTTGTCACATTTTTATCTGCTTATTGAAGAAATTAACATTTCGAAAGTCTTTGAATATTTTAATTGTGACCAATTATTAAATTAATATTTTGTTTTTTATGTGCAGCTAATTTAAACCATGAAATGGTATGAGTACTTAAAAATGAAAGGTACTTGAAACAAATTTGGGTAATATAATAGCGCATTAGGGGGGGGGGGGGGGAGGGGGTACAGTACAGTGGGCCCCTATGCAAAATATTTTAGCTACAATTATTCTGCATGGTATGAAGTAAGAATTGGTTTTAGACTTCACACTGTCAAAATAATTTACCCCCAACCCCCTAATGTGCTAGTATATAGCCCAAACCATAAATTTTTCATCTATTCTGTCATTTCTTTGTTTTGTCTCTTGCTAATCTGAAAGAAAATGGTGGAAAGTCTCTCAATGCATGAACAACTTCCGCAGTGGTGGGTTTATAATACAAGTACAAAATAAAATTCGTATACATCATAATAAAAGCTAGACTATATAAATAGAGTGCAACATTGGAAAAATGGTAAATTTAGAAAAAAAATTTGCTTTTTGGTGTTGTTTGAAACTAGCATGAACAATTGTCACTATCCTGTATTATAAGCCAGCTTTGCATTTTTATGTTTTTGAAACTAGTCATTTTTGAAATAAATAAATATCTTGTTTAGAAAAAAATAGATATTTTTTCTATTAAATATACTAAAAAAGACTTGTTTATAAAAAGATGTTCCCACATATAACAGTATTTAATAAAAATGGACTATGTTTTTTGGGCTCTATTTGGGATCATTGTAGGACTTGTATTAATAAGGTCGCAAATGGTACTTTTCTATGATTTAGAGGTTTTCTGAAGGACAGTTATAAATATATAATGGTAAAAATCCTTTTAAATTTTTACATTTTAATGATAAATATTCCAAGTCTCCAAATTCCCCCCTCTTCACCTCTGGTAAAACTTCTTTATAAATCTTCGATGCAATTGAAAAACCAATGCTTGGTGGATTTACCAAGTTAAGATGTTGAATCTACATTGATTTATTATGATAGTATGTAATACATGTTTTAGTAAATAACTCGTCTAGTTTCTCCACTTTTAAGCATTTACATTAAATTGTATTGTCCGGCAAAAGAAGGATTAAATCCTGTATACTTGCTGCTTTGTGATGATTATAATAATGGGATGTTTGAATGGCATCCCACCCAGTTTGCCACAGCTTTGATGACTATTCCCCATCAATGGCTCTTTTTAAGGCAACATTACAGCTTCTGTGTAGTGTCAGCTTCTTTGGGGGTAGTGGACAGCCTCTTTGGTGAGCAAATTCCACAAAATCACTATTCTGTGGAATTAGGAAAGAAGCTCTTGTGTAGTCTATTTGCCGCTCTCTTCTCATATAGTTTCCAAGTGTGCCCCTTAGCTCTGGCCAAGTTTAAATGGCTACTATAATAGGGATTTAGAATTTATGAGACTCTGCATCATAATGATATCACCCCTTTTACATCTATAGACAAGAGTGGGGAATTTCAGTCTCTTCAGACAGGATAAATAGTTTAAATATTTGTATCTGTCAATTGCTTTTGTAGCCCATCTCTGAAGCGATTGTAACTTCTGCTGGTCACCTTTGTTGAGGGGGCTACCAACACCCATGTCAAACTCCAAATTAAGCCTGGTCAATGCTAGTTGACCTACTAGTGATTGGTCTTTTTATAAAGCCAGGAGTTTGGACTGCTTTAGCTACAGCTGTCTGTTTGTATATAGTGAATTTTGATTTTTTATCAACTCAGACCACAAAGTCTCCCTCAAATTCAGACACGAATCTAGTATGTCTTGATTTGTCCATATTTAACACATGATAAGGCCATTTCTCATTTTTTTTTCCAAAGCAGATTATATGAAATTTGTTTTATTTGAATTATATCCTCCAGAGTGGTGCTCACTGCATAAATCATTCTCCATAAGGATATTTTTGGGTTTAACAACATGTCAAATGAGTTTGGAGTAATCAGCATAAAAACTTATTTGATTTTTGATTGTGGTTGGTGCATCATTTATATAAATGTTAAAAAGTGTTGTTCCCAAGATGGCTCCCTGGGGCACTTCACTTAGTACATTCACTTCTTTTGAAAAGAACACCTGTCCATTATCTTCAAATATTTTTACCCTTTGTTTTCTCCCAGAAAGAGACTGAAGCACCTACTCTATGATTTAATTATGTGTAATTTAGTGTCAATTCACAAAATTTTTGTTCAGGGAGATTTTCTTTCAATGAAAGTACAAAGCAAAGATATTATTCCATTGAAATTACGACAAAATGCATAGTCAAAATCTAGGCTGGAGTGGAGGAACTTAGGTATTAACCGAAATATTCAAATCATCCTCAGACAATATTTAAATTATGTGAAGAACATTCTTTTTAATCATCCTGGCTCTATAATTTTATTTAAATTAATCAGTAGATTGTTTGACAATCTTTATTGAATTTTATACTCTTATAATCATTAATCCCATCAACAAGCCTTTTGTTAAACTAATTTTGAAAACATTTGAGTTAAAATAAGGTTTGTAGCTAATCTTCAGGCATCTTCCTGAGTCCTAGTATAGGCTTCAAATTTGATTGAGAAGTGTTGCTTTTTCAGGTTAGCAAAAGACAATATTCTTTAATTTTACAATTAAAATTTGAGTTCTTGTCTATTATACTTCATACAGCCAAGACCTGAAGTTATTAATAATAATAATAATATATAAATAGGCCACAATAAAACAAATAGGCCACAGGGCCTCTAAACTGCCATCCACGGAAAAGCACTTAGAAAATAGAGTAAAAAAGGCCTCTGAATTCTTGGCAAGCAGAGAGATGGCTCAACACAGACAGAAATCCTACTATGACTGGCATGCTCGAGCACATCCTGAACTCAAAGGAGGTGACCAGGTCTTCTTCAGAAAACAGCCAGAAGAGCTACGGACAAGCAGGGGAAATAATTAAAGAGGCAGATGAGCCTAGATCGTACTACCTATCAACTAAAGATGGTACAATCCTTTGTTGCAACTGAAGACACTTAATCAAAGCAGCCTCTCCACTCACACCTGATGATAGACCTGAGAGTTCTCTTATGTTACTGCTAATGAAATTTTTCAAAATATGGCGAAAATATAATACTTTTGCATCAAAATTATGAATGCTACAAAAGGGAAGTATGGAAAGCCGGCTGTCCAGAATACATTATATTAAATGCATTACATATCATGACCTAAGCAACTACCAACTCTTTATATTAAATGTTTATTCGAAATATATTTACAGTGCAGCTTTTCACCGAGCCTAAATTAAATGTTTCCGAATATAGGCAGCTAAACTATTTTTTATTCTTCGATCTTTCATATGGAAATTCATGAGTGTCTTGTGGATAATTAATTAGTGCAAAATTCTATTCAAAATAAAAATAAAACATTGCGAATTTGAACCTTCATAGCCTTATTTTGTAGGAACAGGAAGGAAAGAGAAACACCCTATTTCTGAGTTTTCATTCGCGAAGGAGCTGAACCAGGTACAAAATAAGTTCCTGGGCCCTAGTTTAGAATTTAATTCTGATTGTATCTAAAGTATCACTTTTCTAATACACCAAAATTCCTGAGCTTTTGATAGTTCTGGTTAATATTGTTAATGCTAGGTGAGTGGAAACCTTGACATTAAACTCCTTTAAGCTGTTTACAAATATCATATGGTATATGCATTATTCCAACAAAATTAAAGGCCCTAAAAAAATAAAAGAAAATTTTCAGATAGTTGTGAATAAATGGACAAAATGCCAATTTAAAAGTTTATCACAGTGAATACAGAAAAATGTGTAGCTTTTGTTGATAAAATATAAAACTTGAGTGCCATTTCGAATTGTTGTTGATAATATGGCATGTTTTATAAGTGGCATTAACTTATTTCAGATATAATGTTATGGAGTTTTCTGGAATTCCAAATGAGAGTGAATTTATCCCCATTCCCTACACTTCTGTTAAAAATGGTAAGTTAACCTATTAAATTTTGGAATCAAAATAAAATTAGAGCTGCTTTACTTTAGTAAATATTTTCTCTTTGTTTCTCTTGCTTATAAGGTTCTCCCCAGTAAAAATAACAAAAAGAAAGAACTAAGACAGTAAAAGCTTGGATCTAGTCTTTAAGAGTTGGCAATTAAAGGGCTATTTTGAAAAACAAAATTCTTTTTGTTTGTTTTTGTTTGTTTCCTGTTAAAAGATATTTGTTTGTTTCCTGTTATTGTCTTTTGGTGATTTGTAAAAAAATAAAAAAAAGGATAAGGAAAATGTACTATGCTGGTGACAGAAGAGGTGACATCAAGCAATCTTCTTCTTTTTCAGTTCCCACCGAGCATACTTCTTGGTGGCTAATCCATAATCGATTGGTTGTTAGCTTTTGGCAGTTAATAGTGTCTTGTTGTCTTTGTCTTGCCATGTGTTATATTTAATAAGTCCCTGTCAAAAAGTGCATAATTCAATAATGTTTTTGTGACTTTTCAAAATTTTGACAATTTTCTCACTGTAGATACTAAGACAAGTCCTGGATTTGTTAGTTTTTTAAATTTCTTTACATATATCTTAAATAGGTGGGGTTAAAAAAAAATTTTTTTTTGATTTATTAGGTGGTTTTTCCAATATAATTTAAAAAGCTAATACTTCAACTCTATTCAAGTATTAAATATTATAACAGTACTGTTTTTTTTGTTTTTTTTTTCAGAGTGGGTATTTTTTTTATGTTTTGTATTATATGTGGTATATATGTGGTATATTCTATTTTTTATTTTAATTTAAATACTTTAATAAATTTTATTTTAAATAAAATTTTAACAACTGGTATTTGTTCTTAATTTTAATTAATAATTTTACTTTGGTTTAAACGTAAGCACTATTGAATATGGTGATAGTTTAAAAAGAAATAGTCTGATTCTTATTTTTTTGTGTACTAAAATTTTGAGCTTGTATATAGGATATACCTTATTCAAATTTAGAGTCTTCTATACTAGAATATACTTTGGAGGGGGGTGGGTAAGAATTTGAAAAATGATTAGTAGAATGGGAGATTGTAGGTAAGTTCTTCCATTAGAATTAGAATAAAAAATGTTTTGGTTATCAGCTATAATATTTGAATATTTCTCTCACAGAAGAAGTGGGGTATCTATTTTCTTTCCTGTACGTGTAGATGTTATCAAAAATTAAACTGACAAACCAAAGAATAGAATCTGAAAGGAAATGAATTAAATATGAAAAAAATGAAATTGCTAGTACAGTTTATTTGCATGACACTAAAAAAACTGGTATTAGCAGGATACTAAGAGGAAAAAGGAACATTGCCTCTAAGGGTTTTTTTTACCCTAGATAATTAGCCAACTGATTAGCCTCTTAACCGCATAGCCTCTGGAAGAATTTTAGGATTCCTTTTTTTTCAACTCTAAATACTGAGAGTTGGTGTGTCTGTTTGCAAAAGATAGTCTAATTTCTGTTCTTTAAAGGATATCATTCACTATCATTGGATAATACCTTGAAAAAGGGGAATCAGTAGGGCTTGTTTTGTTGGCTTTTCTGTTGAAAATCTTTAATTTATCTTTTACTTAAGGTTTCTTGCAGAAGTTGAAGAGGCTTTACAAAGTGACCATAAAGAGCTTTTTGACTATCCACCACGTCTATTGTCTCCTAAAAGGGAAGATACTCTGGCGGGTAGTTTTTGATGTTTTTCAGGACCATATAAAATTGAAACTGACACTGAGTAACTGGGCTCCACATGTTGTGACAGTAAAGGTAAAGTTACAGCGTATTGTTTTTTTATAATTAATTATTATTGTTTATGTTTTTTGGGAAAAACTCTAACAAATTGTAATGTTCAATTAATTCATCACCTTAAGATTTAAACTGTCATAGCTAAAAGGTGGTGAAAAAAAATAACTTTAAATCACGTAATGTATTTTGGACAACAATTTGTTGCATCCTTGACTTTGAACAATTCTGAATAAAAAGATTGCTAAAGTTGTTCAAAGAGTTGTAGTAGTAAATAATAAGTATAGTTTTCTTAATACTTTGTGCACTCAGATGATTGTCTTTCTTTTCTCTCACTAATTGGTCATCTCTATTGTTGTAAATCCAGCTTACAATATTTCATTATTATTGTTACTAAATGTTCGTAGTGAGATTCAGTTTGACTTCTGAATTTTGGGAAACTCAACATAGCAATTTAAGTGTTATACACAAAACAATTCAGTTAATTTTAAATATTCCCATAAAATGGGCCTCTATTTTTAAAAGGAAAGAGGTACTAATTATGTAAATCAGCGCTATATTATTCTTTTATCAAACCCTTAAAGGGACTGTGCTGTCGTAATTAGAAAATCACATAAACAACTATAGCAAAAACCAGTTGACACAAAAGTCAACTAAACAAAAGTTTAAATGGAGAAATTTTCATGATATATACTCAGTTTCAAAAGAATGTCCTTGATTAATATGAGGTATTCTTACAGGAAGAGGATTTTCTCTATGAAAAAGTGAAGATTATTTTTCTGTTGTGTGCAAAACAGCGTTATTAGTAAAAAAAAAGGTACAAAAATATAAAACTACTTCAAGTAATGACATGCACTTGAGCTTTGAGATTTTTCTTATCTTATTATTTGTAGTAGAAAAAAAAAGATTTTGTAGGTATTATATTATATAAAATGAAGGGACATGGAACTTTTTCTACAGACTTCTAAGCTACTTCTCTTTCAACACATTAATGACAGAGGGATAATGGGGTGGTACAGACCACGAAAGGATGGCATTCTCCAGGTATTGGCACCAAGAGAAGAAAGTGAAAGGGTCAGGTTACTTCTGAAATATACATACCATATAAATTTTTCACTGAGCATAAGTAATATTTTCCAAATACAGGCACCTGAACTATTTTTTCTCTGAGATCTTTATTATCAAAACTCTTGAGTGTGTTCTGGATAATTAACAAGTATCAACTTTTTTTCAAAATACAAATTTGCGGATTCTAACCTTCATTGCCTAATCAAACATTTAATGGTAACAAACTAAGTAAGGAGCAACTAGCTAAATAGTATCGAAAACTCTAAAAACTGAATTTTGATACTAATAGACCAACCAAAGAAACAGATTTTAATAATGATTTTAGATATATAAGTTTCAAAAAGTTTAGTCCTAACCTTCAAAAGTTACGCGCCTGAGAAAATTTGCCTGATTTTTCAAAAAGGGTTTCAAGCTCCTATCTGCAACAATAAGGAATTTTATATTTTTTGCTAGAAGAAAGATCACATTCGCGTGTTTATTTATTTTTTTTTCCCAGGGGTGATAATAACTACTCCGTGGTCCTAGAATATTTTTGGAGGGCTCATCTGAACGTAAAATAAAAGTTCTAGTGCCCTTTTTATGTGACCAAAATATGGAGGGCAACTAGGCCCCCTCCCACGCTTCATTTTTCCCCAAAGTCACCCGATCAAAATTCTGAGATAGCCATTTTATTCAGCATGGTCGAAAATATAACTATGTCTTTTAGGATGACTGAATCCCCCAAAGTCCTCCGGGGAAGGGCTGAAAGTTATGAACTTTACCCATTGTTTACATATAGTGGGCCTGTTGGTTATTTGGAAGTTTACAGACGTTTTCAAGGGGGATTTTTTCTGGTTTTAGGGGGGGTCGCGGGTTATGTGGGAGGATCTTTCCATGGGGGAAGGGACATTGCTATGACGGGGGTGCTGGATTTCCCAGCAGTATTTAAAAAAACGATCAGAAATTAAATAAAAAAAGTTTTTCAACTGAAAGTAAGGAGCAACATCAAAACTTAAAACGAAAAGAAATTATTACGTATATGATTGAGTTCGCCCCCACGTAAATACCACGCTATTTAAACTAAAGATTTTTTAGTAATTTCATAAGAGTTATTTATTATAATTAATAACCTTTGTGATAAAGGGGTCATTTTTGAAGAATTGGAAAAATATTTGAACTTTAGCGTAAAGAGCGAGGTATTGACTAGGGGGCGAACCCCCTAATATACGTATTAAAAATATGTGAGTATAGATGTTCGTTGCATAAGTTAATTCGTAAGTTGCGCATATTTATTACTAATAAAAACGACCGTAAATAAAATTAAACAACTTTCGAGAAAGTCATTTAACCGAATAAAAGTAAAATTAATATGCAAATTTCTTTTTAATCATTCATGTACAGTTAGCCAAAATAAAAAACTGCATTAATGCAAAAACGTTCAAAAATTAAATAAAAAAAACAAGTTTTTTTTAACTGAAAGTAAGGAGCGACATCAAAAATTAAAACGAACAGAAATTATTCAGTATATGTAAGGGGCTTTCCCCTCCTCAACGCCTCGCTCTTTACGCTAATGTTTTTAACTGTTATAAAAAATAGAGTTGTGAGAAAGAGTCAAACTTTAGCGTAAAGAGTGAGGCTCTGTATGGCAGTGACAAAGGTATATTTGAAAATAATAGCGTTTTAAAATTATTGTGAAAAGGAAAATTCTTCAATTCACGCATCGCCCAACCCACCTAAAGTACTCATCTTCCATTATCCCACACACTTCAATGAAATATTGATTTACTACATGCCATATTGATCCCTTAGAATTTCAAAAGAGAAGTAAGATACCAGTTACGGCCAAGTCCGCTGATAGAGAATTGATCTCCAAAACTGCGGTCCCACATGATCAGAGTTGCACATCTTGATCTCGTTGTATCAATTTACTTTCATCCCTCGGCATCATGGACGGTATATAATCATTCATCAGGTTTTATTGTTTGTTCAACTCTGTTGTAAGTTCAATGTTCACAAAAAAAACCATAAAGTTAAACAGCGTTATTCATATCATTTTCTAAAATAGTCAGGTTTAATGTATGGAAAAGTGGTCATTTATTAAACTCAGAAAGGAGTCCACCTTTGACAGCAACCTTGCTTTGCATACCTTTGAGTAGTGGATGCTGTTGGGTTTTGGAAGGGTAATCAAAGAAAGGGGTAAAATTTCAACCTTTCGCTTATTTGTAATCACCAAACATTAAACTCTACAAATTATGTTTTTGCAGATGCATGTCCCTAAGAAACTAAAACTGATTTTGGATAGCCAAGATAAAAACTGAAGCAAAATAAAAACAAATAAATTTATTTGAGCAGATTTTAAATATATTATTTGTTAAACTTGAAAAGCGTTGAGGTATCACTTTTATTGCTATGTTTTAGTTTGTATAATGAAAAATAAGAACACCACACAATAGGTTTAATAGTGTTTTTTGACTTCAGATAGCTGTGCTTATTCGGTTTTGTATTCTTATTTTTTTTTTCAGAATAAAAATGTTCTTTGCTACAAGGTACATCAATGTTGGTGAAGTAACAGTTGAGCTTTGTTGATCCCATAATGCAACTTTAAGCAACCATCACAAAATAAAATTAGAAAAATTATTAGAGACTATCAAATACACAAAATTTTCTTGAGAATCTCACCTTTTATATGACAAACTTTGATTTTTTATACCCTATTCATTAGTCATACATCTTCTTTTATCCCAATGTGAGGTTCTTTAACTTTCTTTGAAAAGGTACATTTTAAAAAATTTCTAGGGAAATCGCAAAATTTTTTTAATTTAACTGAAAATACAACATTATGAAGTTTAAATGAATAGAATATAAAAAAAAACATCAACAAAAACATTTTTAACTAACTTTTACCTAGAAAAAGAGAATGAGATCACTCATAAAAATCTGTTACAACAATATATTTTAGATAGTGTAAAAGGTAATACTCCTTTTATTTTGATTTTTAAATTTTCAATAAGTGTTGCAAGCATGCAATGAGTGATCACCATATAATCATCCTTTACACCTCAAATAAAATGTTGTAAGAATATAGTTTACCCCACTGTGGTATCCGAGTGACCCATTCTATTAAAGCAGAAAAACGATCACAACGAGACAAGTGGGAAAGGACCTTTTTTATATAGAAAAATAACGACGTAACCTCACACCGGCTTTTAAGGTATAAATACATGAGATCTTAGTGCAACGGCTCCTTCGTCACTTTGATTATAGGCGTTTTGAATATTTCTATAACACCTCAGTAAAGTTCTTCAAAAGCACTTTTGAAACTATAGATTAGCATTGACTAAATTGTAAACTCAAAAGATGCTTGTGAAACTATAGAGTTCTACTGCCTTTTTTTAAATAAGTAAAAGGTAGCCAATAAGCCAAAGGCCAAAGGTAGAAGCACTGATAATTTGCAATTATGTGTTGCCAGTCCCCAAAGGGTAGTTCTCAGTATTTATAAATAGGTTAGCTCTAGTTATTTCTATTTCCAAAAATTAATTAGATGTCATTTGGATGTGAAAATTTATGAATAAAGTGCCAAATCATGAAATTGGTTTTCTATTAATCATATTACCTTTTATTAATTATCATACTATTATCACGGTTGCATCAAATTTTAACCCTTAAATTTGTTCAGGTGTGATGTTTAGTGTTATTTTTCACGCTTGTAGCCTTGTTTTTTTTTATCCTTTGCAGGATTTCATTATTTATTGGTAAATTATTGAGAATGTTTAATCCTGCTTTTACTATTTTCTGTATACGAGTTTTTTTTTTATTTTTTTATTTTAATATGGAGACCTTTCATCAGCTGTCGATGAAACTATTAGAGATACTTCTACTTCCATACTATCATATGAGCATCAATATCTACCTGTGGATGCTGTATCCAGAATAAACAGTTTAACATCTGAATCGGACTACCAAAGTCTGGATAACAATGACGAAGGTATATTTGAAACTATTAGTTTTGTGAACTTTTTTTGAAAAGCAAATATTTTGTCAAACATGATAAGTTTTTGTAAATTTTACAAGCATAACATTAACAATATGTCAAGCAGTATCAACAGCATAATTCAAATTCAAGCATTTATTAACCTCCAAAATTGGAAAGTATAAATAAAAATGAACAAACTGACCACTTAAATATATATATATAAAAAAAATATATATATATATATATATATATATATATATAAATACAGGCCAATATACACAAACCTAAATTATACCAATAATACTTAATTACATTTCATTTATAATATTTTAAATTTTAACACAAACAAGCATGAAATCTAAAAGAATTGAATTATTGGAAATAATATCAACCAGCTAAAGAAAATTAATACTCTAATTTCAATAATTTAAAAAAATTCCAAAGTCGGTCTATTGGACATCGATGGCCCTAGCAAATAAATTTTTTTAGTTTCTTACTCGTTATTACAATTTTATCGTTCATACAATATTGCTGTATCCCTGATGACATATAATTAAATTTTGAATTTCGCCATAAAAATTATCCAAAATTAAAGAAGTTGTTTTTGTGAAGAACTAGACGAACTGAAATATAGTAACCATACTAAATATATAAGAACTTGACATTAATAACCTCAGTTAATGACTTTCTAGTCCATATATTCGTCGAGAAGAATTACCCTACCAAAACGTGCGGAGATGTAAGAAAGGACGTAGTTTATTTTATTTGTTTGAGAAAGGGATAGCAAAGGACAGTAAGGAATATCTAAATAAAGAAAAACACATTACAGAAAAATCTTGTTTTAAATGTCAGGTCACATTTTTCACGTTTTTAAAGCGTTTAAATAGTATTACCAAAAGTCGTTGGCAAGCTAAGTTTGCATTTTGAATGATACGGTAGCACGTCAAAATAACTCAAATGTTTAGCTAAAAAAAAATCGCGAGATATTTTTCCTTACGAGGCTATTGTGCTTATAAATAGTTAAACTTCCTTTTTAAGTAACTAAAAAGTTATACCAGCACGGTATGGATTTAAGTACCAAATTGAACATTATCTTATATTTAAGCCAGAACGGAAACAGATTATGAGCAACAGTTTTTATTTTAATTTAGCAGAACATTGATATTTTATCGTTTAAACATCTTTTTTTTTCAGAATTCAAAAATAAAATATCCCAAAACCGATCAAAAATAACGTCATATTCAAATGAAAATTATCTAATTAAAATTTGCATCATTGCATACATCTCCTCCTTATTGAAAACAGGAGAATTACAGTTATGTATTCGTTGTGTAGGTCGAAGCTCGTAGGTTGTTAAAGTTTTTTACCTCTGCAAGTTTTTTTTTGTTACTATCGACAGTCCTGAGATCATTTGATAGTTGGGTATCTGTTTTAGTCATTCCTCCAAAAACATTTGTGACATTTACTTTGAATTTTGATATTGAAAAACGTATTGAAAACATGAAATATAGGAAAATATTTAATTTCCTAGCAAGTTTAAATAATCCTCTGTTGAAAATTCTGAGTACTTTCGTATTTCTGACTCGATGAATCCACAGATTTGAAAAAAAATGAATCTCGCTATACAAGTGTCTTGTTCACTTTATGCAAGTAAGAACTGAAGGCTTGTCACAGCATTATATCTTTTAAGGAGATCATGAACCCCAGACGCAATGGAGCATTTGAAATCCAATGCTTAGTCTATTTCTCTGTCTTTACTTATAAACTAATCTATGGTAGTGTCAAAATAAAGTGCAGTGTAGCAACTGAAAATTGGGTCAGTTATTTTGCTTTCTACTGTCGTGCATACTCAGAATTTGCAAAAGATCAGATGCAAGAAAATAATTGCTGATTATTCTTTTCCAGAGTTAAATACTACCATTAGTGCTACTAACGACTCACCGAAGCACCAAAACCCATGAGGCCAATACATCTACGCGAGCTCCTCTTCCATCCTAATTTATTCTAAGCCTCCCTCTTTGAGCCCTCCCAGGACGTTCCCAGTTCCCTTAAATCTTTCCTGATGAGGTCCTCCCACCCAAACCACAGACGACTCGCTTTCTGTTTAACCCTAGACTTTTGACCGAAAAGAACAATCTTTGGCAATATGTCATCTTCCACCCGCAGATCGTGACTTAACCATCTCAAACTTTATCTAAATTATAATCCTAGAAAGCGGGATTGAACTGTACTTTTCTTAAAGCCTATCATTTGAAATACAATCAGTCGGTCAGGTACCCAAAACAATCAATAGGCAATTTCTCTTGAAAACATCTAGCAAATCTTCCTCCGTTTTTCGGAGCGCCAATACTTCAGAACCATATTTGACCACTGTCATCATTAGAGCTTCCAATATTCTAATTTTAGTTTGAAGACATTTCTTCCTATTGTTCTAAACTTTTTTCAACTTTGAAAAAGTACTCTGAGTCTTGGTTGTTCTACTTTTAACATCATCAAGGTACCCACCATCTTCACTAATAATACTACACAGGTAAGTAAAGTTGTTCACTTGATCGACCTTTTCGATACCCAAAGTCCCTTTTTTTTCATTGCTTCTTAGCCTTAGTGACTTAGTGTTTTTAACGTTAATTTTTAAACCTATTATAGCACCATGAACAAACAAACTCTCAAAAGGTTCATTCAGTTTGCTCACATTTTCATCTAGGATGTTCAAATCATCAGTGTAATCTATGTCTTGGAAACTTATGCTTCCACATTTCAGTCCGTGTTCTTCCATTGCCTTTCCTGTGCTATATTTGACAAATTTCATCAAAACGATCAGTACAGTTGGTGATAGAACACAACTGTGCTTAACTCAAGATTTAATGCGAAATAAGCTACTTTGTAGCTTTAATACAAAAATCTCACTTTTTAGCCTGAAAACATACATCAAAACAGATAAAGCCCATAACAATTATCCATTAGTCATGATCTCGTGGGAATTCTTTGTCGTTTACTGGGATATAATTTCCTCGAATGGTGCCACTCCTCCAGTGTTACTACAGTTGGTTCCCGGTCTGGTAGGTAACCTGACATGGTCAACCGAGCCCTTTGCAAAGGCCTTTGGTCGTATATCTGGATATTACGTCCCGCCGCAATTATTTTATTAAAGATCCGTCACCGATGGTTTATGTGTCAACATGCAATTTAAACCATTGCTGGGAGAAGGTATATAACTCACGGAACGTAGAACTTACTTGTGAGCAACTGTGTGTCTTATAGATTACTAGACATTCATAATGCTGGTAAAAATGCAATGATGAAAAGAATTTGCCTTTAAATGAATTTGTATTTAATTGTAAATCATTAACGCGAAGGAAAAAAATTTAAGTTTACGTAAAATGTTTATAGGTTAAAAATGGAAGCTGAACATAAATTTAGTTTCAAACTAAGTTTTCATCAGAAATCACGGTGAAATGGGGAAAACGGGGCATTTTCCCCTGTAGACCCCCAATTTAGAACTTTATAATTATTTTCTGCTGTCTACGAGTTTATTGATACAATGACCTTCCTAATTTACGGAACGTTGCCGTTAAGTTTTCAAGTGAAATAATGATACAATTTTAATATAAGTTCAACTAGGGGTTCAAAAGGAAATTATTTGATAAAACATATGAAATTCTTTTTAAATCTTGTATGACTTTCAAGTTTTAAAGCTGATAAAGATTTATAAATTATATTAATTCTGATTCTTCCATGAAGTGAAACTGATTTCGAGTTTTATTCTCTCATTTTTGTTTCAATTTAAAGTGGCAGGTGTGTTGATCAAAAACAGGTCATAGCTATAGAAAGTTCACCGTTCATTGATTTCTAATTATTGAATTGTTTACACATTATTTAATTCTAATAAAATTATTTTTATTATAGAGATAATTCATTCTACTGTGTGCAGTTCTGATGGTGTGGATCAACCAAAACTCTTAACATTTAGTCAACATTCTGTTATAAATGGTCATTTTTCACCAAGTGGGTCTGAGTTAAAACGACCTGGAAGTTCATCACTAGATGTTACACATAATCCTTATCAAGTGAGAAATTGGAACAGGCATCGAACAGTGTGAACTGGGGGTAAACAGGTTGAATGTGAGGTCTGTGAGAAAACTTTTTCTCAGTCAGGACGTTTTAACAATCACCAAAGAATACAAACGGGTGGGAAACTTTTTGATTATTATGTATGTCACAAAACTTTTTCTCGGTAAGACCGTATGATTAACCACCAAACATTACATAATTCTGAGAAACCATTTATTTGCTATATTCGTTATATAAATTTTTTTCAGTCATTAACTGTGATTTTGCGTCGAAGATTACATTTTGTGGAGAAAACGTTTAATTGAGTTATCTAATAGATAACTTTTTCCCGGTCAGGTATTGTGATTCAGCACCAAAGAGTAAATACTTATGAGGATCCGTTTAAGTCTGATAAATGAGAGAAAACTTTTTCTGAGTCAAGCAGTTTGATTCGGCACAAAAGAGTACACACTAGTGAGGAACCATTTAAGTGTGATATATGTGAGAAAACTTTTTCTCAGACAAGCAATTCGATACGTCACCAAAGAGTACACACTGGTGATAAACTGTTCAATTGTGACGTCTGTGACAAAATTTTTTCTCAGTCAAGCAATTTGATTAACCACCGAAGAGTACACACTGGTGAGAAACCGTATAAGTGTGATATATGTGATAAAGCTTTTACTCAGTCAAGCAGCTTGATTAAGCACATAAGAGTACACACTGGTGAGAAACCATTTAAGTGTGATATATGTTAGAAAACTTTTTCTGAGTCAGGCAATTTGATTATACACCAAAGAGTACACACTGCTGAGGAACCGTTTCATTCTGAGAAAGGTGGGAAATCATATTGTTTGTTAATATTTGTTATTCATAGTATAACATTACATATCTCAGATAAAAGGTAGAAGTTATCTAAAATTGATAACAAAATGATGCTGTCAAGCACTCTACTTCGGAGTAAAATATCAAATTATGTTGAAAAGCCGTTTAATTGATAGAGATAAGAGATAACTTTTTCTTGGACAGTTATTTAGATTAAGAACCGAAGAGTAAATACTTATGAAGATCCATTTAAGTCTGATAAATGTGAGAAAACTTTTTCTGAGATAGGCAAATTGATAAGTCACCAAAGAATACACACTGGGGATAACTGTTTAAATTTGACGTCTGTGACAAAACTTTTTCTTAGTCAATCCATTTGATTAACCACCAAAGAGTATATACTGGTGAGAAACCGTTTAAGTGTGATATATGTGAGAAAACTTTTTCTTGGTCAGGCAGTTTGATTCAGCACAGAAGAGTACATACTAGTGAGAAACCATTTAAGTGCGATATATGTGAGAAAAATTTTTCTGAGTCAAGCATTTTGATTCGACGCCAAAGAGTACATATTGGTGAGAAGCCATATAAGTGTGAGATATGAGAGAAAACATTTTCTTGGTCAAGCCCCTTGATCAACCACCGAAGAGTAAATACTTGTGAGGAACCGTTTAAGTGTGATGTCTGTGAGAAATCTTCTTCTGAGACACGCAATTCGATACATCACCAAAGAGTGCAAACTGGTGATACACCTTTTAATTATAATGTATGTCACACAACTTTCTCAGTCAGGCAATTTGATTAACCACCGAAGAGTATATACTGGTGAGAAACCATTTAAGTGTGATATATGTGAGAAAACTTTTTCTGAGTCAGGCATGTTTGATTAGACACCAAAGAGTACATACTGCTGAGAAACCGTTTAAGTGTGATATATGTGATAAAACTTTTTCTGAGTCAAGCAGTTTGATTAGCCACATAAGAGTACATACTGGTGAGAAACCATTTAAGTGTGATATATGTGAGAAAACTTTTATTCAGTCAAGCACTCTGCTTTGGCACCGAAGAGTACAGTCTGGTGAAAAACCATTTAATTGAGATATGTGAGAGAAAACTTTTCTTGCTCAATTAATTAGATTCAGCACCAACGAGTACATACGTATTAAAAGCCGATTAAGTGTGACATATGTGAGAAAACTTTTTCTAGGTCAAGTAGTTTGATTAACCACCGAAGAGTACATACTGATGAGAATCCGTTTAAGTGTGACATATAAAAAAAGAGAATATTCTTTTAAGTTCAATCTTAACAATCATATAATAGCCAATTTATTATCGATAAGAACAACTACTGTGGTCTTGCTGAGCCGTATTGTAAACTGTCCCTCTGTTTTTGTTGATAATCATTTATTTATTTTTTTATTTTAATAAATTGAGGTGTTGACTTTGTGTGTTCATTTCTTCTGTGAGTTTAGTTCGTTTTTTTTTTTATATTATTAATTTCTTTTTTTCTTAATACCACCCCCCCCCCTCCAAAATTATTCCCGATATGTACACATGTTTTTATAAACAACCAAGTAATAAACATTTTATTATTCTTAGTATTTTGTATTTAAATGTTTTAAATATAAGTACTTTATCATTGTTATTCAATTACTGTAAAAAAATAAATATGTGTTTTTTTTTTTGTAATCTGAGAAGTTGATGCTTAAAATTTTGATTGTCACCACGAGTTCCAATCAAGAGATGAAAGGGGGGTTCATAGTCAGTACGAATGTTCCAATTTTGTGAGGTCCTTATGAGTGATTAATATATCCTTAGGAAAACCACTGCGGAAGTCAAGAAAAGAAGAATATTGGTTTGTTCAAGTGTTGTTATTGGTAAAATTGGGTATTTTGTAGTACTTTTACGGACCCTCTTAAAATTGGTACTTTACCTATTTACATATTTGGAATATTATACTGACATCTTTTACGGCGCTTTATAGTTAACATAGTGCAAAACATAGTGCAACATTGTACAAAACTGTCCAAAAGGCTAGGAAAAACAAGTTTGTGTCTTATTTTGTTATTGTGATGTCTACTGGATACACAGCAGGGTGAAAGAAATGAATATAATCGCACTCAATAATTTCGTTGTGAAGTGTTTATAATTGAGTAATAAATTTATATTTGACTAGCCCTTATCTAACACCATGTTATTCTATTTGCACATGCTTATTCTCGTTTTATAAACAATTTACGTAATCTTTCACTAAAAAAGTTTCAGAAAGCAATATCATTTGATCTGTGGGTCTGTAGCAATGTGACCCAGTCTAATCTGGTTTCTCTCCTCTCTTATGGATGGACCCACATTTTCTCTTCTGTCTGAAAAAAGCTGGGTGTTATTTGAGGTCAGTATTATTTCCTCTTCTAACATGAGGTCTTAATTGATTTGGATTGGGAGATGTACCTTATCCAGACTTGTTCAATACCTGGTTTGCCTGGTATGAAAGACCCTACTCGAATGTAACATTCCTAAATACCACACTGTTTGAACCTTAACGTTCATCTTCACAAAGCTTCTGATCCCTCAAAATAGCAAAAACTAAGCTATTACTTCTTAGAAAAAACTGTCTGACTAGAAAAAATATTTCACTAGAATTGGTCTTGAAATTTATAATCAGAAATGGATCTCATTTAATCCTAGGTTATTCAATATACTAGGGGGTACAAACGCATTTAATATAGAATTGTGTTTTAATATATATCTTAATAGTAAACACAAAAAAAAAACAGTTTATATTTTTATTAAGTTAGAGATAATTGATTGCTAGTAAAATTAGTTAATAATTAAAGATTATAAATTGGATTAATAATTTCATTGTAGAATAAAAAAAGTGGTTAGCAAAAGAAAAAAAAAACAGCCTCAGAAATAAGATCTGAACACACTGATTAGCAAAATACATAAC
Organism: Artemia sp. Qi Xiang Cuo; assembly: GCF_049724085.1. NCBI lineage: Eukaryota > Metazoa > Arthropoda > Branchiopoda > Anostraca > Artemiidae > Artemia > Artemia sp. Qi Xiang Cuo. The sequence continues at coordinate 17,985,404 of NC_142806.1, forward strand.
CAAACCTATTTCTGATATAGTTTTTCAACTAAATCATCAGCTTTACAAGATAGAAAGAATCACCTGAGATAGAAATTTGCCTAAAATTATATAATTTATAAAATTTCTATGACTCTTTATTTTTGATTGTTTATTTAAAAACAATTGCCACTCACCCAGTAAGAAGAAGTACAATTGGGGCTGTTGAGAAGGAAATACTTCAGGTTGGTAGGATAGACTAGAGTTTAAATTAAGAAAATAATTTACACCTATTCTATTTTACTTCAATAAGCTTTAAGTACGTAAAAAGTTTGCTGACAGATTTGCGCAAAAGAAAAAAAAGTTTTATATATGCTCAGCATGGATACATGCAGATATTTTGTACCGGAAGCCTGATGGCTTCCCTTCCAGGTCCTACCTAGTGAAATGGACCGGCATGGTTTATAGTTCGGTCTTGTCAAACACATTTGATTGTTTATGGAAATCTGTTTACAGCGTCTACCAAGGAGATCTACGAAGATTGAAACTTGGTTTTCTTTTTTAAGGTGTTTGAATTGTTGAAATCAGTTGTTCACTTATATAGAAATAGATCTGTTATTAACACCCACTGGGCTCAGGCATTTGGTAGGCTTCTACATTTGGAGTCTCTTTTTTGCTTGTCTTCTAACCGCAGACAAGTTGCTGTCTTTAAAGGTATTTAATTTAATGTCTTTTCATACTGTTTCTTTTCAAGGTTTTGAATTGTTGTAATCCCTTGTTAAAATTAATACTGATATTTCTGAAATTACCAGTTTTTGTCTCTCAATATGTTAATGTCTTTTCATAATTAATCCTTTTAACATATTTTTGATTATTATAAAATTATCTTTAAAATTTTTTTTTTTTTTTTTTTTTTTTTTGAGCTGTTGTAATCCCTTGTCAAAATAGAGAATCATCATTTGTAATAATTGCAATTTTTTTCTAGGCAGGCCGGCTACTTTAAAAAGGATGTGTTCAGAAAGATTTTTGTAATTATGGTTTTAGATATTTTGAAATCGCTTGTTAAAATATATACAAATATTTTTTAGATTACAATTTTTTGATCTTTACAGTATTTATTGTCTTTTCAAAATATTGGGTTATTTAATCTAGTCCGATTTCTAACAACAATAGCCTATGTACTGAGCTTCAAATTTTTATTTTCTTTTTTGGAAGTCTATTAATATAATCATAATTTATAATACGTGCAAATTTTCGTTTTTTGGGCCTTCCTACTGACACTATATAACTGGATGCGTTCAAACCTGTAAGGTTAATCACAAAGCGAGTTGATTTTATCAAAAAAAAAAAAAAAATGAAATTTTTAAAAGGACATTGCTTATGCTTTGAGAAAATAATTTCGGTAACGAGGTTTTTCATTTTTGACACGTTTTCGTATTTTTGTTGCTTTAGACAATTTAGTAATGGACTTTGCCTTAGCTATCCGCATTGGTTTTGTCGGAATTGACAATCTAGTTTGTCAATTTTTATATCTTATCACCTTTAATAGTTAAGATATTGGTTCCAAAGGATCATCATTTATAGCAACTGCAACTGCAAATTTTTTCTGTTTTGGAACCTTCCAATAGAAATTATAATATTTAACAAACTGATGCGTAGGAAACTAAATCTCATTTATGCTATGCTGGACATCATATAAGAAAATGCTTAAATGATGTCATATAAAATGCTCATAACATGTACTAACATAGTACATGATGCCACTTGCCGCCAAATTAAGGCTCTTAACGAATTTTTTTAGATTTTTGTATTAATTTTGACTGCAATAAAGACAACTACAGTAAAGTGAAGGCACTATAGACTGAACATCCACAACATTAACATTTGTAGTGGTCTCACCCTAATAACACGCCTGTCTTGTTTGTTTCAATAATTTTTCTGTCTTTATTCTTTTTTGAAATTTTTTTGAGAAAGTGACAATTTAATAACAATTTTGGTTTTAATATTTAAACTGAATTTTCAGACATAAACACACTAAATTTTTGTAACTTAATAAGTTCATAGATTAAATTCGCAAAAAACTTGTATTCTATTCATCCATCTTGTGCAATAGTTAACAGGCTTTATCAATTTTAAATAATCTAGTTTTTGTCATTATTGTATTGGTCAACAATGTATAAAATAATACAACATGAGTTATTTTAATTTTTAACCTAGTTTTTTAAGGATTTTTTTTTCTTAAATGACAAGAAGCACCATGGCTATATCATAGTTTTGATAAGATTAATTTTAAGAAAAACGTTTGGTGGAGGGGGCACTTAAAAATGGTACTTGCACTCAAATTTTTTTGGTAACTTAAAAAGAGCACCAATAATTCGAGGTGTTTCTCGAATTTGCCCATTCTATATATTCTAGTATTATTGTTTTGATCTAATTAGCCCCTAAGACCTGAAAAAAAAAAATACGCATCCGTTATCTTTATTATGGCCTAATATACAAAATTATAAATTTTTGCAGACGGAAACTATAAAATTTGAAATTAGAGTTATTGAATAGCCGAATCTGATGTAAAAAATTGAAATTATATTCCCTTACTCTTTAGGGCCCCCCTTTTTTTGAAAATCATGTACATTTTCTCTGTCTACTATAGCCGTTTTTGTGGAAACCCATAATTAATTAACCATATATATTTTCAATCACCATGATAATTTAATTATTTATGTACCTCATTTAATATCAAAATTATGTTTTTTAAAACTTCGGTCGTAATTTAGCTGTACTGCTCCGTACTACTCGTAAAGCTAAGGATATTTTAATCTTAAGTTTATTGAACTTCAATATAATTTTTAAATTCAAGTGCTCCTTTTAAGATTCAAAAGTAAAACAGTGATTGGTAACAGGGGCGTCCCGAGGGGGGGGGGCGGCGTCGAACCACGCGATAAAGGAAATAAAACAGATTATTTTGTGAATAGGATCAATTTTTCTGTTTAATTTCAAATAGAGGATGTCTTAAACTAAATTAAACACTACTATTTAGGTCCAAATTTTTAAAAGCCTGTAGGTTGTTAAAAATTGAAAATTTTTCTCCTGCATATAAATAGTAAGCCAAACTATAAAGTCTTAAAAAAATAAAAGATTTAAAGTATTAATTTCTTTTTCCCTGAAAAGACTATGCCATTACAAAACGAACATAAATTAATTAAAAAGGTATTTCAACAAAATAAGTTTTCTGAAGTAAAGTAAAAAACTATTAAATTTAATTTCGCTCTCGATTATACTGTCTATTATCTCATTATTTTTACACAGGTTACAGCTCCGACATGTAGACATGATATGATTTATGACATTGATGCTGGAGTAGGCTCGTTTTGCTTTTAAGTCATGTTGAATGGTAATACCACAAAGATGTTTATATGATTTATAAATATGTAAATTGTTATAAGTACAAAGAGCAGGAAGTTGACCCTTGTCATTAAAAATTATATTTCTGATAGCATAAACTTTAACACTCTCGTCTCTTGAAAGTTTACTGTTGAATAACTGACTGTATAATCATTGAATGTTGTCGATAGACAAATTAAGTCAATATCTCACTGCAAGTATACCGCTTTCGTATATTTACAATAAGATACCGACTACTACGTGCTTCATATTTAAAATTTTTGTATGTATGAGCATTTAATGCAACGACATCTTTTTCATGTTCATACACTTTTTTCGAATAATTAATTTTCGTTTTTTTGTAAGAAAGTAACATACAAATATTTATCCTTCGGAAGTAGAAAAACTACTGATTTAATACATACAAAAAACTAGGTAGCTTCGATAACTTGTCAAAGAGCACAACTGGTGTAGTCACGTAGGGTCAACGAGCATCCAAAGAAAAACACTTTTGCAGCCACCAAAATGAATGATAACAAATAAAATTTTGAAAATTTAAAATTCAAAAAAAGAAAAATGCTACAAGAACCATTTGTTTTATAATTGTAAGTCACGAATTAAAAATCTCTGTCATTCTCATTTTTCCCTTATAAAATATCAAATTTGATTTTTTTTTGTTACAAGTATATTTCGTGTCATTCTAAGACATGTAAAAAAGAAAGTTGAAAAAAATATATAAATAAAAAAAAGAACAAAATTTAAACAAAAAAAAACTTAAAGAAAAGTTGAAAGCTATCCTGGTTGCAATAAAAAGGACTCAACTACGGTGTTTCAATATCTTTGAAAGCCAACTACCAAGATCATAGCCCGTTATTGATGACGGATCTTTGTAATAGTCAATTTCATGAGCCTTTTGGTGTTCAAAAATAGCTGCAATATAATAATAAATATCAGGGAAAACATCTATAATGTTCATTTTTTTTTAAATATGATGAAAGTTTTTATTCTTAAAATGTAAAAACATACTGATCTATAATATATACTAAACTATGTTGTGTTTATGAGTAGCCATAGATTACCCTTAAAACAGCAACATAAATGAAAAAAAAATAATTAAAAAGAAGTTGAATAATTTTCCAAGTCCAAAAAATTCAATCAAGAAAAAGAAAAGGGTTAAAAAAGAAACTATTTTTCTAAAATTAAAAGTCACGACTAATATATTTATATTATTCTCATTTTGTATTTTGAAGATATTAAATGTTTTTTCCATGACATTTAAAAAAAATTAATTTCTTTTAAAAAAATATAAAAAACAAAAATAAAAGTTAAAAATAAAATAAACTTAAAAAAATGTATAAAAAGTATCGGGAGGAGTTAAAAAGTTGGTGGCAAGGGATCGGCGCAGTCGATCGGGGAGGTGGCACTGGGAGGTGGAGGGCCGGATTGGGTCGGGTCTGTGGAGGTTGGGGACCTTAATGGTTCAAATCCATAACTAAGTCATTGCTTGACTTTTAAGGATCTCTAATGATTATTCTGGATTTATATTTTAAAATTATTATTCTTATCGCTTATTAATTTATTAGTTTCAAATTTTCAGCACACTCCAATACTAAAGAATGTTTAAATTAGCTAATTCATGCGACCTTCAAGCTAGAAAATCCTCGTAATGGCCCACTTAAAATGTAGGATAAACACTTAAATCGTTTACATTTACGTTCTTTAACGTAAAGTTCCATAAAGTTAAAACTGATACTTTTTAAGCAACATAAGTGAAATTAGAAATTTAACAGTCAATTATTGATTCGCAGATACAGTGTCCCATGGTGGTAACCGAAGAGATGTCAGGAATTATGAGCTTTCCCCCAGATTTTTTGTCCCATTCATAAAAATTTCCGGAATTGTCTGTGATTCGTAAGAATTTCTGTCCGATTCAGCCTGAAAAATTCTTCTCAGCATAATTTCATTTGAAAAAAAGACTAATCGTTTATCCTATCGCTCTAGACATCCCCTTTTCCTCGACAATTTTTCCAAGAAATCCCACCACGCGAAACAAAGCCCCCAGATAATTCTTCCGGACTTTCTCGACATGAACAAGTTGACGTTTTTATAATACTTTTACTTGAACCCCCCTCCCCAGTGTAAAATATCGCCTGAAAAGTTCGTCCACGGATAATTCCTTCTTCATAGAAAATGGTCCCGCTGGAAAATCCCCCGACAGATAATTCATCCTCCAGTCTCACAAAAATCATACTGGCCAATCACAACTACTGGATATAGCAAAGCGGATTTTTATGACTTAAAAGTCTTTCTCCAGAGACTCTGAGTGTTAAGTTATCCCTAACTGTGAAGTTACATTATTTTTTCAATTATGGTGAACAATACAGCTATTTCAAAATTGTCATCAGACAACTTTGAAGAAATTCGAGGGATGGAAGGGGGCAAGCTGATGACCAATTTTTTTTGTTACTTTAAACTTGCATTGGGGCTATTAATTTCTATTCTAATGAGCCGTTTTATAACATTCTATGGATATTGTTTCAATGCTATCATCCCTTAAAAATAAAAAAAACAAGCATCCTTCATTCTTCTGGCCAAAAAAAAACAAAATAAAAGTGATCTCTGGCAAAAATAAGGATATTAAAAACCAATTCCAAAAGTAGCTCTATTTCTTGTTCGTGTTTGATATAAAGTTACAATTGAGGCAAGAGTGATAGCTCTCTCAAATCCAATGAATTTAAGATTTAACGAAATAACTAATCATTTTCGACGCAATATATTCAATTAAGTAAAAAAAAAATACAAGATCATATATGCCAGAAAATTAGAATAGTTGGTCATGAAAGGAAGCTCATTAATATTGATAAACCCATTTAAAAGTATCAATCTATTCATTTGATGGTCTTGATTCTATCGCTTTTTGCAATTTCTAAGTTTCAGATATCATTTTGCAGCTGTGTGTTTGTCTTAGATCATCTTTTTATTACTCAGCTAATCTCAGCAGATTTGTTGTTGTTTTGTTGGGTTTTTTTTTTGGGTGGGGGGGGGGGGAATTGCTGATGAGCGAAAAATTATTTTATAATCAAATGTTTTCATTTTTATTGATATTACTTGTTGGTGAGCTCTTACAGGTGTTGGGGGGTTCCTTATGTGTAATGTAATGCATAAGCATTGAGTTGGAAATACTACTTTAAGCTAAAACCCTTTGTATCTTATTCTCTAAACAAAATTAAACTTCGAAAAATACAAACCAAAAATCACAAGATCAACATTTTTAACCGTCTATAAAATACAACTCCTTAGAATTTTAAAAATTATCCTATCAAACATAATTCCCTATGTTTAACCCCATATAAAGAGAAACTTACACAACAGTTTAATTGCATATGCGTTCCTCACATACATCCCCTCAATTTACCAATACTTGATTTTTTAGCTCTTAAGATTTAAACTTCTCAAAATATATACCTTTCAAGATTTTTCTGATGATTGAGTTCAATACAGTAAGGCACTGAGTCCGTGTCTTGCTAAGGGTTGTAAATTGTTTATTATTTAAAGATGCTCAATGATTAGTTTATTTCCAAAATTGTCATAGATTTGATGATGGTTTTGTTTTAAAGTTGGTAGAAAAGTAGAATTTTCTCTTTTTTTATCCAAATACGTGACTACCCGGTTGTGGGGCTCTGGCATTAGTGACCACATTCAGTCTGTTTTATACAATTTGATTGGAAATATTAAGTGTCCTTGGCCTACTGGTAATAGGGTTTTCATGAACTTGTCTGATGAAGCAACTTTTACGTATGACCTCTTTGCACCGCTTGATCCCATCCTCAAGGTTTGATCTTATGAGTTTTTTATTTATTTTCTTTGAGTATGTACCATTATATTTGTGAGTTTTATCATTACTATGACTAGTTGTCGCCCGAAAGATGTACCAAATTTCAGCATATACTGCAGACCGAAAGAATGAAAGTGAAAAAAAAACAGTTAAAGTAATGATTAAATTAACAGTCCTTGGCTTAAATATCAGACAAAAAAAGAAAAGAAGGAGAAAATAAACTTTTTTTAGAACATAAAAAATTAAAGACGGACTAACTTATAGCCTATTCAAGAAAGACTACTCTCCACCTCCATGAAAAATTCCCTTTCTTCCAGGAAAAATTATTCCATAGAGAGATCCTTCCACGTGGCCTCCCAACCTCCAGCAAATCCCCCCTGAAAACGTCTACTTACTTCTCAATAACCAGTACTATGTGTAAACAATGGGAAATTTTACAGCTTGTCAACCTTCCCCCGAAACTCTTGGGGCTCAACTTTTTTCTGGTTTCTGAATCTGATGGCGTCATATTCATTACGATAGCTTGATGTTTTGCCTCTTAAAAAAATATAAAATTTTCTCTGGTTTTTAAGTTTTGATGGTAACAATAAAATTGATGAGTTCTATTGATTTTAAATAACAATCAAAATTCTTTTTTTTACCGTATCTAAAGTTATCGAAACTCTCTATTCTTAGAGTTTTGTTAATATTGAGACTAACCGCTTCTTACGTAGAGTTCGCTACCACCAACTGTTTGCAAAGAGTTACGTGTCGTCTCATTTAAAGACACGAGTCAGTTCAGCCTTGTTGCCGAGTCAAGAATCAGTTCTGGAAGGTGACGGACACCTCCCACTTTAAAACTAAAAACTTATTTACCCTGAAAATATTATTCATTCACGGTTTTCTAATTTAAGGCAAAATAATTCCAAACACAGCACAAAAATAATTTTGTGGACAAAAAAAAAATAGTGTTACTGCTGTAAAAGTGAGAGAAATGACCCTTTGCACATTTCCGAATTCTTGGAAGAAGGAACTGATTTGAAGTTGCATATTGCTTGAGGTGCCCCGTCCCCTCCACGAAGAAATGAAGGATTAGCTAGGAATGTCAGTCTTAATAAAATTCAATCCCCCTCGCCTCTCAGTTCACATCTATGTGTTCCTCTGATGGTACATGTTGTGCTTTTGACTAAAACAAGGTTCTCAGTAACACTGTTTATACATTTATATTGTTTTAGAGCTCTTTTTGTTTATTAAATTGTAATCGTTTTGATCTAAAGTAGTTAAAAATCCTTCCTTTAAAATATTTCATTATTTCTTTTGGTCAACGAAAAAATTTGTTTTCGTTTTTTGTTTGTTTCACTATGAAGTGCTAATATGACATACAATTGTGTTGCTCTAAAACCATGCACAATCCCCCAAACCATAACCTTGCAAACATATTGGATAAATAAAAATATTAATTTGTTAAGCTGAAGATGAGGAGCAACACCAAAATAAAAAGTATACAAATTACTCCATTTCTTAGGGGGAGCTGCCATATCATTAATCCCCCTCTCTCTACACTAAAGTCTGATAGTGCTTTAAAACTATCTGTTGTTCCAATTCATTAGCTCTTGTCCTTGAGGAATCATTCTGAACAAGTTAAACATCGATATCGAAACGATTGCATTAAAGTTTCTGAGATTCAAATACATTGTGTGCAAGTAATAAGACTATATAAGAGTTAGGTTATTTAGGTGTTAAATCGCACTTGTTGAAGCATATGACACTACCTCAGCATGAAATTGTCCGCCTCTTCGCCTTCATAATATTTAATGTTCAAGGAGGTTACACAGTTGCTGCTTCTAAATCAGTTGGGTATTCGAAGAATGTTAATTTTTCCTAGCTGGTCAAAATCTTATGGCAAAATCTTAGTTTGGTGCAAGAAGATATTAAGAAGCAGCAACATTTTGAAGTGTCTGTCTTTTTTGTTTGTATGTCTAAAGTGCATGTCTTTCTTGTTTGTATGTCTGAAGTGTCTGTCTTTGTTGGTTTGTAAGTCTGAAGTGCATATCTTTCTCTATTAGTATGTCTGAAGTGTTTGTCTTTGTTGGTTCGTATGTCTGAAGTGTCTGTAATTGTTGGTTTGTATGTCTATAGTTAATGTCTTTCACTGTTTGTATGTCTCAAGTTTCTGTCTTTTATGGTTTTTATGTATCTAGTGTCTGTCTTTGTTTGTTTGTATGTCTGAAGTGAGTGTCTCTTTTCATTTGTATGTATGAAGCGTCTGTCAGTGTAGTTTTTTATGTCTAAAGTGATTGTCTTTCTCTAATTAATAGTCTAAAGTGTTTCTTTGTAGGTTTGTGTGTCTGACGTGTCTGTCTTTATTTGTTCGTTTGTCGTAAGTGTTTGTATTTGTTGATTTGTATTTCTGCTTTTAATGTCTCTCTATGTTCGCGTGTATGAAGTGTCTGTCTTTTTTTTGTTTTATTTCTAAAGTTAATGTCTTTCTCAGTTTGTATGTTTAAATTGTATGCCTTTTATTTTTTGTGTTTATTAAGTGCTTATCTTTCTCTGTTTGAATGTCTAAAGTGTCTTTCTTTCTCTGTTTGCTTATCTGAAGTGTTTGTTTCTGTTGGTTTGTTTGTCTGAAGTGTCTGTCTTTTTCTGTTTGTATATGTGGTGTCTGTCTTTGTTGGTTTGTATGTCTGAAGTGTTTGTCTTTGTTGGTTTGTATGTCTGCAGTGAATGTCATTGTTGGATTGTATGTCTAAAGTGCTTGTCTTTCTATGTTAGTATGTCTTAAGTGACTGTCTATCTCTTTCTGTATGTCTAATGTGTTCGTCTTTGTCTGTTCGCAAGCCATAAGTGCCTCTCTTTCTCTGTTTGTAAGTCTAAAGTTCGTTTCTTTCTCTGTTTGTATATTTGAAGAGTCTCTGTTTGCCTGTTTGTATGTCTAAAGGGTTCGTCTTTGTTGGTTTGTGTGTCTAAAGTGACTGTCTTTCTCTGTTTGTATGTCTGAAGTGTCTGTCTTTGTTGGTTTGTATGTTTAAAGTGCTTGTCCTTCTCTGTTTGTGTGTCTGAAGTGTCTGTCTTTGTTGGTTTGTATGTCTAAAGTGTTTGTCTTTGTTGGATTGTATGTCTGGAGTGCCTGTCTTTGTTGGTTTTTATGGCTGAAGTGTTTGTCTTTGTTGGTTTGCATGTCTGAAGTGTCTGTCTTTGTTGGTTTGTATGTCTGAAGTGTTTTTCTTTGGTCGTTTGCTTGTCTGAAGTGTCTGTCTTTGTTTGTTTGTATGTCTCAAGTGTCTATCTTTGTTGGTTTGTTTGTGTTCAGGGTGTGTCTTCGTTTGCTTGCTACTCTTAAGAATTTTTTTTCGTTGTTGTGCATGTTCGAAGGCACTTTCTGAGGTGAGTTATATGTATAAATTTTCTGTCTTTGTGTTTAAGTATTTCTAAATTTTTTGTCTGTATTTTGTGGCATTTATTAGGTTTATGTATGTTTTGGTATTTTTTTATTAATTGTGTTTCTTCGTTGGTTTTTTTTGTCTTAAGTGTCTGTCTTTCTCTGTTTGTATGTCTAAAGAATCTGTCTTTCTCTGTTTGTATGTCTGAAGTGTTTGTCTTTGTTGGTTTGTATGTCTGATGTCTCTGTCTTTGTTGGTTTAAATGTCTGAAGTATCTGTCTTTGTTGGTTTGTATGTCTAAAGTGTTTGTCTTTGTTGTTTTGCTTGTATGAAATGTCTGTCTTTGTTGGTTTGTATGTCTGAAGTGTGTGTCTTCGTTGTTGTTTTTTTGTCTGAAGTATCTGTCTTTATCTGTTTGTATGTCTAAAGTGTCTGTCTTTCTCTGTTTGTATGTCTGAAGTGCCTGTCTTTCTCTGTTTGTGTGTCTAAATTGTCTGTCTTTAATGGTTTGTTTGTCTAGAGTGTATGTCGTTTTCTGTTTATATGTATGAAGTGACTGTTTTTTCTGATGTTTAATTCTAAAGTTACTGTATTTGTCTATTTTTATTTCTAAAGTAATGGTATTTGTTGGTGTGTCTGTCTGTAGTGTCTGTGTTTTGTGGAGTTTGCGTTTAAAGTGTGTGTCAGTGTTGGTGTGCTTGAGTGACGTGTCTATCTTTCTTGGTTTTAATGTCTGAAGTTTCTGTTTTTGTTGATTTATATGTATTAAGTGTCTGTCTTTGTTGATTTGTATGTATGAATTGTTTGTCTTTGTTTTTTTTTATGTCTTAAGTGTTTGTCTTTGTTGGGTTGAGTGTCTGAATCGTCTGTCTTTGTTGGTTTGTTTGTTTTAAGTGTTTTTCTTTGTTGTTTTGTAGGTCTGATGTGTATGTCTTTGTTGGTTTGTGTTTATGAAGTGTGTAGCTTTGTTGGTTTGCTTGTCTGAAGTCTCTGTCTTTGTTTTTTGTATGTCTGAAGTGTTTGTCTTTGTTGTTTTGTACGTGTGAAGTGCCTGTCTGTTTGTATGATTGGGTTTGCCCCCTAGTCATTACCTCGCTCTTTACGCTTAAGTTTTTTTTGTACTTTCATCAGAGCTATTTATTCTAATTAACGGCCTTCGTCACTAAGGGGTCCTTCTTAAAGAAATGGAAAAAATGTGAACTTTAGCGTAAAGAGCGCGGTATTGACTAGGGGGCGAACCCCCCAATATACGTAACAAAAATATACTTATATAGAAGTTCGTTACGTAAGTTAATTTGTAAGTTACGTCAGATCAAAATTTCGAGAACGCCATTTAGCCAAAAAAAAAGTAAAATTAATATACAAATTTTGTTTTAATAATTCATGTACAGTGCGCCAAAATAAAAGCTGCATTCATTAAGAAACGTTCAGAAATTAAATTAAAAACACCTGTTTTTTTTAACTAAAAGTAAGGAGTGATATTAAAACTTAAAACGGCACTTTTGCATTATCAAGGCCTCTCGGCTTAATCACTATAGAGAAGGCAATGATAAAACCAGTTTTTGGGGGCTTGCTGACCCGTCGTACTTTACCCCCACCCTCCAATGTGCAAAGATATATCCCAAATTCATTTCTAAAGTACTACATTTTATCAAACTTGGGTATATTTGCTTAGGATTAATCTAACTTTACTTCTTGAGCGGTTGGGGTGAGGCGGGGTTGATTTGAAGTGCCGATTAATTTAAGTTTTCTCTTTCCATCATTTCACTATGATGGGCCGGGAAGGGAAGGGGTTTGTGAAATATATTACTTTTCGTTCATAATCTCTAAATGATATTTATACTACTTGGCTAATATCAAACCATTGTATGTATACATGTGCTCGATATAGCCAACCATTTGGGTATCAAAAAACAGTCTAAGTAAACACGCAAAGATAAAAGAGCGCACCGGTTGGATACTTCTTTTATTCTATTTAAATACAGAAAATAAACATACCTAACAAGGTTTATCAGCAAGTAAGAGATCGAAGTAATTTTTTAAGGAGGGGGGGGGCAAGGATAATGGTGTTGACTGGACTTTATTTAGTGAAAAGTAAGTTACTAAAAGTAAGGAGTGATATTAAAACTTAAAACGGCACTTTTGCATTATCAAGGCCTCTCGGCTTAATCACTATAGAGAAGGCAATGATAAAACCAGTTTTTGGGGGCTTGCTGACCCGTCGTATTTTAACCAAATATAATAGCATATTTTAACCCGTCGTAATAGCAAATGTATATCCCAAATTTATTTCTAAAGTACTACATTTTTATCATAATTGGGTATATTTGCTTAGGATTAATCTAACTTTACTTCTTGAGCGGTTGGGGTGAGGCGGGGTTGATTTGAAGTGCCGATTAATTTAAGTTTTCTCTTTCCATCATTTCACAGGGGGGCAAGGGTGTTGACTTTATTTATTCAAAAGGAGGGGGGGGTAAGAGGAGGGTTAGGAAAATAGAAAAGAGGGTGCCTCAATTAAGAAAAATTTTATTATTTTAGCTAAGTGATAATGATAATTTATTTCCAGTGCCCATTAATTTAGATTTTTTCTTTTCCTTCATTTTACTTTGATGGCTAGGACAGGTCTAAGGAAGGGATACGGAATATCTTGCTTTCCGCTCATCATATCTATATAATATTTAGGCTATTTCACTAATATCAAGATGGATATTCACTACAGAGCTATATATATATATATATATATATATATATATATATATCTGGATGTATCTCCATTAATAAGCCCTTTTCAGTAATTGAATGAATAAACTCAGCATTAATTTATATTCAAATCCATCACGCTGAGATATGTATACACTAAAAAATTCATTTGGGAAAATTGAATAAAAAGAGATAATGCACTTTTTACTGAAAAAAAACAAGAACGAGCAACATCTTGAATTTATTGCAAAAAAGAGCATGTTTGGGAGTAACGCGGCAAATATTGTGCTGGCCTTCTTCCATTCAGCTTATAGCGTAAACACATGGCCTGAAAAGAGAATATATTATTGGTAAAGTTTCTTTCTCTTACATTAGGTCTTCATGGTAAATGAGATCTAATAGCCAACTGGTTGGCTAATCTAAATTTGTATATAGATGGAATTTAATAGCAAACTAGTTAGCTAATTCTAGGCTCTAATATGTATTAGAAACCTTATCAATAGCTGACTAGTTGGCTAATTTTCAAATGAAGGTTATATATAAATGGGATCTTAGTAGCCAACTAGTTAGATAATTTTACATATATAGTCTATTAGAAACTGTATTGATAGCTGACTAGTTGGCTATTTTCAAATGAAGGTTATATATACATGGGATCTTAGTAGCCAACTAGTTAGCTAATTTTAAATGTATAGGCTATTAGAAACTGTATTGATAGCTGACTAGTTGGCTATTTTAAACTAAAGTTTATGTATACATTGGACATTTAATAGCCAACTAGTTAGCTAATTTTATATTGTATATAGAACTCTAATATTAGCTGACTTGTTGGCTAACTAAGGCTGCAATGTATATATAGGTGAGATCTAATAGCCAATCAGTTGGCTAATTTAAAGATTGTATAGGGGTTAGGTTAGGAAAATGTAACTTTCAGGGATGGATCTAAAGGCTAGAGTATGTTCCGGGAAAGTATTTTGAAGTACCTACCTTCTCTCATTCTCCCTTTAGAGGTTCCTGAAATTTGCCTACATGATAGGCCTATTACCTATTAAAATTTTGACAAAACAATATTTTACCTTAATTTCCAGCAAAGTATAATCACCTTTTCACCTACGGAACCGTAGGGGATTGTACTTTGGTTTCCAGTTCTCAGTTTCTTTTTCTCCAACGATACTTTAAAGCCACGGCTCACAGAACCCAAATTCATTAACACTTTAGCGCCCATAACCCACAGCTTCGAACTTGTAAAATAAATATTAGCATATCCAAACCTCAATTCATAAAGCTAAATCTAAGTTTATTTTACCTTTATCACAGCAAATTTATAGTCAATTTCTTCTTTAAATAGCGAGTCGTAAATCACAGATGGTGCGGGCACACACAAAAGAATTCTACTAGTCACAAAGATATATTCAATTTGTGTCAGCAAGCGCAATGTGTCAGAGAGATCATTCTCAATTTGCAGGAGGGGAGATTTGACTTCTGTCGGCAAACACATTTCATAGAGAGACGCATCAAGCTACAGAAAAGTTCAACTTTGCGTGTTATAAATATTCGAGATAATCGAGATAATATTCGATTTTTTTTAAGTGAAAAACAATACCCCGAAAATTTACCATAAAATGCAATAGGTGCCCCATTGTTAAAAAACTTAGTGACTTTTTTATTGAAAAAAACCAGTTGCCAAGCGCCCACGAACCCAAACAAAGAGAGATCATATCAAGTTACAGGAGGGGAGACTTGACTTCTTTAGACAAACGCATGTCACAGAGACTTATCAAGGTACAGGAAAGATCAACTTTGGGTGTAACAAAAATTCATAATATTTGATTCAGTGTTGCTAGTTGCCCTCCAATCACTTTCGACTATTAAAAAGGGCACTAGCCCATTGAATTTCCAATCGAATTAGCCTATTTTGAAATTTTTACGACAACGCCTTCTATAAAAACCTTACATGTCCCCAGGGCATAACTTAAAACCCTTCCGATAAGGGTTTTGGGGGAGTGTCCTTCTCAAAAACATATTTTCTATCTGGAAATCAACTAGCCTACGCTAAACACAATAGATATCTCAAAATTTTGATTGAATGTGTTTGGGTTAATGATGGACGTGGGGGGGGGGGGGGGCTAGTTGCCCTCCAATCACTTTTTACTATTACAAAGGGTAGGAGCGCTTTCAATTTCCAATCGAATGAGCCCCTTTTGAAGTTTCTACAACAACGCCTTCTTAAGAAAACCTTATATGCCCCCAGGCCATAAATTAAAACCCTTGTCTTGAGGGTTTTGGAGGAGTGTCCTCCTAAAAAATATATGTAATATCTGGAAATAAACTAGCCTACGCTGAACTAAATGGTTAATTCAAAATTCTGATTGGATGTGTTTGGGGAAATGATGGGGATGGGGGCTAGCTGCCCTCCAATCACTTTCAACTATTAAAAAGGGCACTAGTCCTTTGAATTCCCAATTGAATGAGCCTGTTTTGAAGTGTCTACGACAATGCCTTCTATAAAAACCTTATATACCCCCAGGGTATAACTCAAAATCTTTGCCCTGAGGGTTTTGGGGGAGTGTCCTCCTCAAAAAAATATTTTCTATCTTAAAATCAACTACGCTGAACAATTGGCTATCTCAAAATTTTGATTGGATTTTTTGGGGGAATACGGGGCGTGGGGGAGAGGGGTGGGGGTAGTTGCCTTCCAATCACTTTCGACTTTTAAAAAGGGCACTAGCCCTTTGAATTTCCAATTGAATGAGCCTGTTTTGAAGTTGAACGCCTTCAAGTAGGACAACGCCTTCTATAAAAAATCTTATATGAGTAGAATGCATTTTCTGGATTCCATTGAAGCTATAGGAAAACATTTCTATGGAAGCTCTACACCTTTTCAAAGTGAGTTAGTATCCCCTCGCATGGCATTATGCTTAGCTTAATGCTCTAGGAATTACCATGCTATTTGCTTAATGCTCTACATCTTTTCAAAGAGAGTGAGTATCCCTTTAGTCAAGACTAGTTTGTTAGGAATGCTTTGCTGCTAATTAAAGAATAGTAGGCTACACTCAGAATTGATTGATTGGCATATGGCTTTATATCATTTTGTGTAAAAGCTAACTCTATTTGCAAGAAAAAGGATATAGCATTTGCGAATTGAACTGTATGAACGATCTTAATTGAATAATAGGGAAAAAACAGAGCTAGATAACATTTGCGAATTGGATTGTATGAAGGCGGTAAAAAGGGCTAAACTGATTAGCAGTTGAGGTAACCCCGAAGGGTTTGTTAACTCAGGAAATTTGTTATAAGTTTGGAACAATATCAGTATACGAAAATAGTTAACGATGATAGAATGACATTGTGACTCGACCTAGCTTTACCTCTCGATGTGTTCTGTAAAATACACAAGTGGTGTTTGAACAGTGTTGTCAGTTTAAAATAGGGTCTAACGTTATAGTATACTAAAAAGTTGATACTAATAGAGATGTAGATGGAAAGAAAAGAATTTTAATAAAGAAATTAAGAACAATCCATAGAAATCCTTACAAATCAAGTAGTGAGCTATATATGAGTATGAACCATCAAGGATCATAAACACCAATGACCCTAACCATCAGGGACATCAACCCCCAAAGGTCCCCTATCCCCAAACTCCAAGGAGGGTCCCCTCCCCTCCAACTTTTTGGCCCCATCCCCATTTGTCTTATAGTGTTTTTTGAAGTTTTTTTTAAACTTTTTTCTTATTTTTTTTTGACATGACATATTTTTTTAACTTTTTTTATATATCTTAGAATGACATGTAACACTTAAAACATAAAAAAAAAATCATATTTAATATTTTCCAAATTCAAAATGAAAATGATATAGAAATGTTAGTTGCAACTTTTAATCTTAGAAAAATATTGTTTGTAGTAGCAGTTTTTTTATTGGACTACGTTTTTTTTTGGTCTTCGAAATTATTCAACTTTTCTTTCACGTATCTTAATATGTCATGACGTATGCTTATGGCTCTAATGATTGTACTCTCTGCTTGCTCAGAGACACGATGCGGCTTTCCCAATGGTACTCTATGTCCGTTTATCGACACTACCTAGTTTATTGGATGTATTAAATCAGTATTTTTTACACAGTGGAACAATAAAAACAACTCATATCTCTAAGAATTGAAGATGCAGCATTTTAAGAAAGTATGTTCACATGATAGCGTTATTGTAGCATTGAATGCTGACAAGGAGAAGTATTTAAACTATGAAATAAGTACAAGTGGTAGCACTATCGGAAACGTATGCGTGCATTGCCATGACAGTAAGGAATTACATTTCTTTGGAGTACCAAAAAAAATCAACTCTTATGATGGTGGATATGCGAGATTGAGAACTCAGGAGATGATTGCACTCAATGAGAATGCCAACATAAAAATAATAGTTGATGAAGAGGGGTATCTTCTTGCTAGTGCTTGTGGTAACATGTTACCCAGTGTTAAACTATATCGTCAGCTTTCGGGTATTAGCATTCAAATGAAAACAAAGACGAAAACAAAGACCTACTCTTCTACTAATATCATAAACCATATCTTGTCTACGTGCCGGAACTGTTACCTGTGTAAAAAGTGTGATAATAGACAGTGAAATTGCCAGAAAAATCAAAAGGGCATTGGCAGAAAATATCACTGAGGAATATAAAGATGAATCGATGAAAAACAAAGTACCTGCAAACGTTACTGCCGTTGATCAAGCAGTCAATGAACCAAATAATACTAAAGACGAAAGGCATATTGACCCTGGCGATGATACACCTGTAAAAATTGTGTATGACTCAAAATGGAATAATGATTATTCTACTGATCACGAACTAAGAGAAGACAATAGCTATAGTATCAAGAGAGAACATGCTGAACCATTTTATGGAACAGATTCAAAACGTCCAAAGTTGATGAATGATATTAATAATGTATAATAATGTATCTACCATATATTTATATTATTATCATATATGTCATTATTTCATTAAAAATATGTCATCTATTACCGTTTCAAATTCCCATTATTTCTAGGGTAAGCTAAGACAGACATTGAGAGAAGCAAACACCTATCCAAACACACAGGCAAAAAGAGTGAGAGAAACATACTAATATATGGATTCAGACATACAAACCGAAAAAGACAGGCACTGAGATAAGCAAACACCCGCCCAGAAGCATAGGGCAAGAGAGTGAGAGGGACAAAAATATATGCAAATATATAAATTCAGACATGCAAAGCAGAAATCACAGGCATTGAGATAGGCAAATACCCACCCAGACACATAGGAAAAGAGAGTGAGAGAGACAAAAACAGCAACAACCAACAGAATATATTGATTCAGGCAACTGACCAACAGAATATACAGAATGACCAACAGAATATAGGCAATAACCAACAGAATATATTGATTCAGGCAAACAAACCGGCAGAGACAGGCACTGAGATAAGCAAACACCCGCCCAAACTGATAAGCAAAAAGAGTGAGAGTGACAAAAACACATATAAATATATAGAGTCTGACAAACAAACTGACAAAGACAGGCACTGAGAGAGGAAAACATCCGCCAGGACACTTAGGCAAGGAGAGTGGGAGAGATAAAAACACATGCAAATATATTGATTCAGGCAAACAAACCGAAAGAGACAGGCACTGAGATAAGAAAACACCTGCCCAAACTGATAAGCAAAAAGAGTGAGAGAGACAAAAATACATGTAAATATATAGATTCAGACTAACAAAGGAACAATCACAGGCATTGAGATAGGCAAACACTCGCTGAGACACATTAGCAAAAAGAGTGAGAGCGACATAAAACACATGTAAATATATAGATTCAGACATACAAAGCAACAATCACAGGCATTGAGATAGGCAAACACCCACCCAGACACATAAGCAGAGGAAGTGAAAGAGACGAAAACCCATATCAATATATAGATTCTGACATACAAACCGACAAAGACAGTCACTGAGATAAGCAAACACCCACCCGGACACACAGGCCCAGAGAGTGAGAGAGACAAAAACACATGCAAATATGTAGATTCACACATACAAACCAACAATGACATGCATTGATATAAGCAAACACCCGCCCAGACACATAAGCAAAGAGAGTGAGAGTGACAAAAACACATATAAATTTATAGATTCTGACATACAAACTGACAAAGACAGGCACTGAGAGAGGAAAACATCCGCCAGGACACTTAGGCAAGGAGAGTGGGAGAGATAAAAACACATGAAAATATATTGATTCAGGCATACAAACCGAAAGAGACAGGCACTGAAATAAGCAAACACCTGCCCAAACGCATAAGCAAAAAGAGTGAGAGAGACAAAAACACATTTAAATATATAGATTCAGACATAAAAAGCAACATTGACAGGCATTGGGATAGGCAAGTACCCATCCGGACACATAAGCAGAGGAAGTGAGAGAGACAAAAACACATATGAATATACGGATTCTGACATGCAAACCAATAAAGACAGACACTTGAAGAAGCGAACATCCACCCAGACGCACAGGCAAGGAGAGTGAGAGAGATATAAACAAATGCAAATATATTGATTCAGACATACATACCGACAGAGACAGGCACTGAGATAAACAAAAACCCGCCCAAGACAAATAGGCCCAGAGAGTGAGAGAGACAAAAACACATGTAAATATATAGATTCAGATATACAAAGCAACAATCCCAGCCATTGATAAAGGCAAACACTCGCCCAGATACATACGCAGAGGAAGTGAGAGAGACAAAAACACATATAAATATATGTATTCTGACATGCAAACCAACAATGACCGGCATTGAGATAGGCAAACATCCTCCCAGACACATAAGTAGAGGAAGTTTGAGTCCTTTGAATTAGTCCTTTTTGAAGTTTCTTTAACAACTCTGGCAAAGACCTAATTTCCAGAACTTTCAACTACGATGGATAAAATGTCCATCTCAAAATTTCGATTGGATGTGTTTGGGGAAATGGTGGGCGCGAGTTGGGCATTAGTTGCCCTGCATTCACTTTCGACATTTAAATAAGGCACTAGCGCTTTCAATTTTCAATTGAATGAGCACGTTTTGAAGTTTCCATGACCAGTGAGGGTATAGCTTACAACCCTCTTGCTGAGGGCTGTGGGGGGAGTGTCATTCACAAAGACATATTTTCTGGACTTTTGAACTACGTTGAACAAAATGGCTAGCTCAAAATGTTTATTGGATATTTTTGGGTAAATGGTGGGCGTGTGAGGGGTGATTCTCACACTCTGGTTCAAAAGAATTCTACTAGTCACAAAGATATATTCAATTTATGTCAGCAAGCGCAATTTGTCAGAGAGATCATTCTCAATTTACAGGAGGGGAGATTTGACTTCTGTCGGCAAACACATTTCATAGAGAGACGCATCAAGCTACAGAAAAGTTCAACTTTGCGTGTTATAAATATTCGAGATAGGTCATTGAGTGTTGGGTCCTGACAAATTAAAATACTTGTATTGGATACATGCGGGCTTTGTCTTTGTTTGGCCCGGCTTGGGCTTATTATGCCATACACAGTGCCATATACATGCCATACACAGAGATAAAAACAAATGCAAATATATTGATTCAGACATACAAACCGACAGAGACAGGCACTGAGATAAACAAACACTCGCCCAAGACACATAGGCCCAGAGAGTGAGAGAGACAAAAACACATGCAAATATATAGATTCAGACATACAAAGCAACAATCCCAGCCATTGATAAAGGCAAACACTCGCCCAGATACATACGCAGAGGAAGTGAGAGAGACAAAAACACATATAAATATATGGATTCTGACATGCAAACCAACAATGACAGGCATTGAGATAGGCCAACACCCTCCCAGACACATAAGCAGAGGAAGTTTGAGAGAGAAAAATACATATAAATATATGAAGTCTGACATACAAACCGACAAAGACAGGCACTGATATCAGAAAACACCCGTTCAGACACATAGACCCAGAGAGTGAGAGAGACAAAAACTCATGCACATATATAGATTCAGACATACAAAGCAACAATGACAGGTATTGAGACAGGCAAACACCCCGCTCAGACACATAAGCAAAGTGAGTGAGGGAGTAAAAAACAAATGAATACGTAGACTCTGACATAAAAACCGACAAAGGAATGCACTGGGAGAAGCTAACTTGCGCCCAAACACATAGGCAGAGAGATTGAAAGAGATAAAAACAAATGCAAATGTGTTCATTCATGCATACAAATCAATAATGACAGGCATTGAAAAAGGAGAACTCCAGCCTAAACACATTAGCCTATTACGTGAGATAGACAAAAAAGAGAGCTAGAGAGACAAAAAAACGCATACAAATGTATAGATTCAGAAAAACAAACCGTCAATGAGAGGCACTGAGTCAAGAAAAAACCTGACCAGAGACATCTGCAAAGAGAGGGAGAGAGACAAAAAAAAGACATACCAATACTTAGATTCAGACTACAACCCGACAATGACAAGCATTGGGACTAGCAATCACCGACCCAGACACATAGGTAAGGAGATATAAGTAAGTAAGTAACAATCTATTGGCACTGGGAGAAGCAAACATCCGCCCAGACACATAAGTAAAGAGAGTGAGAGAGTAAAAAAAATACATAAATATATAGATTCTGACATACAAACCGAGAGACAAGCACTGGGAGAACCAAACATCCGCACAGATACAGAGGCAAAGAGAGTGGGAGAGATAAAAACACCTGCAAATATACAGATTCAGACACACAAACCAACAATGACAGGCATTGAGATAGGCAAAGACCCGCCCACACACATAAGCAGAGGAAGTGAGGGAGACAAAAACACATATAAATACATCTATTCTGACATACAAACCAACAATGACAGGCATTGAGATAGGCAAACACCCACCCAGGCACATAAGCTGAGGAAGGGAGAGAGACAAAAATACTTATAAATAAATGGATTCTGACATACAAACCGACAAAGATAGGCACTGGGAGAAGCAAACATCTGCCCAGACACATTGGCAAAGAGAGTGGGAGAGATAGACACGCATGCAAATATATAGATTCAGACATACAAACCAATAATGACAGACATTGAGATAGGCAAACACCAGCCCAGACACTTAAGCAGAGGAAGTGAGAGAGAAAGAAAAGAGAGTGAGAGAGACAAAAAAAGCATACAAATATATAGATTCAAACATACAAACCGACAATCACAGGCACTGAGACAAAAAAAAACACCTGCCCAGAGATACATGCAAAGAGAAGGAGAGAGACAAAAAAAAGACATACCAATACTTCGATTCAGACTGCAACCCGACAATGACAAGCATTGGGACTAGCAAACACCCGCCCAGACACATAGGTATAGAAATGTAAGTAAGTAAGTAACGATCTCTTGTCACTGGGAGAAGCAAATATCCTCCCAGACACATAAGTAAAGAGAGTGAGAGAGTAAAAAAAATACATAAATATATAGATTCTGACATACAAACCGACAGAGACAGGCACTGGGGGAAGCAAACATCCGATCAGATACAGAGGCAAAGAGAGTGGGAGGGATAAAAACACCTGCAAATATACGGATTCAGACACACAAACCAACAATGACAGGCATTGAGATAGGCAAAGACCCGCCCACACACATAAGCAGAGGAAGTGAGGGAGACAAAAACACATATAAATATATGTATGTTGACATACAAAGCAACAACGACAGTCGAGAGAGACAAGCACCAACCCAGACACATAAATTCAGGAAGTGAGAGAGACAAAAACACATATTAATGTAAGGATTCCAACGTACAAACCAACAAAGACAGGCACTGAGATAAGCAAACACCCGCCCAGACACATAGGTTCAGAGAGTAAGAGAGACAAAACGCATACAAATATATAGATTCAGACATACAAACCATCAAAGACAGACATTGAGATAGGCAAACACCCACCCAGACACGTAAGCAAAGTGAGTGAGAGAGAGTCAAAAAGACATAAATATATAGATTATGATATACAAACCGACAAAGACAGGCACTGGGAGAAGCAAACATCCGCCCAAACACATAGGCTAAGAGAGTGGGAGAGATAAAAACACATGCAAATATTTTGATTCAGACATACAATTCTACAATGACAGACATTAAGGTATGACTATGCATCATTTCGTTGAGTTTAGGTTGGATCAATTATTGATGGCAGCACACCCGCTCAGACACACAGTCATAGTGAGAGGGATATCCAAAAAGTTGGGTTCATCTAGGTTCACTTAGAGTGGTGCGCCACTCTTTGTTGGCTGGTATGTCAGAATCCTTGTATTTATATGTGTTTTTGTCTCTCTCACTTCCTCTGCTTATGTGCCTGGGCGTGTGTTTGCCTATCTCAATGCCTGTCATTGATGGTTTGTATGTCAGAATCCATATATTTATAAGTGTTTTTGTCTCCCTCACTTCTTCTGCTTATGTGTCCGGGCGTGTGTTTGCCTATCTCAATGCCTGTCATTGTTGGTTTATATGTCTGAATATATATATTTGCATGTGTTTTTACCTCTCCCACTCTCTTTACTTATGTGTCTCTGCGGATATTTGCTTCTTCCAGTGCCTGTCTCTGTCGGTTTGTATGTCAGAATCTATATATTTATGTTTTTTTTATTCTCTCACTCTCTTGACTTATGCGTCTGGGCGGATGTTTGTTTCTCCCAGTGCCAATAGATTGTTACTTACTTACTTATATCTCTTTATGTATGTTTTTGGGTCGGTGATTGCTAGTCCCAATGCTTATCATTGTCGGGTTGTAGTCTGAATCTAAGTATTTCTAATCTTATTTTTTTCTAAATTTCCTAAATTAGCAAATTAGCAAATTTATTAAATTTTCGGTTAGACCCGAATGGTATTCTATCCTTTTACATCTTCTTTATGTTTATAATATATACTGTGTTTTGTTACTGATGCTTAATTTGAAGGATCTGGCTGATGGATTTTATTGATTTTTAATAAAAAAACTTTCCACACAAAATAAATTTTACAAATATAAAATAAAGAACTCCTTTAAACCAAAAATTAACAAAAATAGAATCCAATAATCTACCAAGCATACAACTACCAAAATTCAGTATCAATACATAAATGAAACCCAAAACAAACAGAAACTAAAATACGTCAAACTCAGATCTGAGTAGAGTTATAAATCCCTATGCTGTCTAAAAGCCAGAATATAACTTGTACTTTACTGAAAAATATTCAAATGAGTGTACTCAAATAATGTGCATTGTCAGTTTAATATACATATGCTTGCATTTATTCTTTAAAATATTAATTAATTTTTGATTTCTTAAAGTTAAAAAAGTGAAAACATTTCACAGAATTTTTTTCAGTAAAGTACAAATTGTTTTCTCGCCTTTAGAAAGCACAGGGCTTAGAACCCAACTCTGATTAATTTATGCTCGTTTTGAGTTTGACTTATTTTAATTTCTGTTTGTTTTGGTTTTCAACTATTTATTGATACTGATTTGTGTTAGTTGTTTGCTTGGTAGATTATTTGATTCTATTTTAGTTCATTTTTAGTTTAATGGAGTTCTTCACTTATGTTTTGCAAAAAGTTTGTTTGATTAATTTCTGTTCGTTTTATATTGACATAGTCATAGCATTTTTTTCAGTAAAGTACAAATTATGTTCTTGCCTTTAGAAAGCATAGGGCTTAGAACCCAACTCTGATTAATTTATGCTCGTTTTGAGTTTGACTCATTTTAATTTCTGTTTGTTTTGGGTTTCAACTATTTATTGATACTGATTTGTGTTAGTTGTTTGCTTGGTAGATTATTTGATTCTATTTTAGTTCATTTTTAGTTTAATGGACTTCTTCACTTATGTTTCGCAAAAAGTTTGTTTGATTAATTTCTTTTCGTTTTATATTGACATAGTCTTTTTAAGGAAGAAAGACTAAGCCTCTTCTGAAGTTAAACAACCATCACTTCCACAGAAACTTTTAATACCCCTTGGGCATAATTTACAACCCTTGTCCCAGATTTTTGTGTTTTTTCAACCCCAGAAGCCTTGTTATATGACATTTAGACTATTTTGAATAGAATGGCTATCTCAAAATTTCTATTAGATACATTTCGCGATAATATGGCGTGCTTGTAGGGAGGAAAGGGTAGCTGCCCTCTGATCACTTTGACTCTTAAAAAGAGCACTAGAGCGTCTGATTACGAATCCAATGAGTCACCTTTGAAGTTCATATAACATACTTTCTATAAAAACATTATATATCCCCAGTGCATAGCTTACAATCTTTGCCTTGACGGCTGGGGGGATTTGTTATCCTCAAAGATACAATTTCCAGACCTCTCTGATAGGCTTAATAATATGGCTATATCAAAATTTTGATTGGGATTGCTTGGGGAAATGATAGGCGTTGAGAGAAACATTTACCCTCTGATCACTTTTAACTAACAAAAAAGGCACTAGCCATCTAAATTTCCAATCGAATTAGCTCTTTTGGAATCTTCTATGACAAATTTTTTTTATAAAAACGTTATATGCCAAAAGGGCATAACTTAAAACCCTTGCTCTGAGGGTTATAGTGGGAAGGAGTCATCCTCAAAGACATAATTTTGAGACATTTCAACTATGTGGAACAAAAGGCCATATCAAAGTGTTGATCGGAAATTTTTGTGGAAATGATGGGCTTAGGGGGGCATAGTCTCCCCCTAATTACTTTTGACTATTAAAAAGGGCAATAGCCCTCTCAATTTACAATCAATTTCCAATTTATAAGGGCATTAGTCCTCTCAATTACCGATTGAATGAGTCCTTTTTGAAGTTTCTTTAACAACTCTGGCAAAGACCTAATTTCCAGAACTTTCAACTACGATGGATAAAATGTCCATCTCAAAATTTCGATTGGATGTGTTTGGGGAAATGGTGGGTGCGAGTGGGGCATTAGTTGCCCTGCATTCACTTTCGACTATTAAATAGGGCACTAGCGCTTTCAATTTAAAATTGAATGAGCCCGTTTTGAAGTTTCTATGACCAGTGAGGGTATAGCTTACAAACCTCTTGCTGAGGGCTGTGGGGGAGTGTCATTCACAAAGATATATTTTCTGGACTTTTGAACTACGTTGAACAAAATGGCTAGCTCAAAATGTTTATTGGATATTTATGGGTAAATGGTGGGCGTGTGAGGGGTGATAGTTTTCTGCCAATCACCTTTGACTATTAAAAAGGGCACTAGCCTTTCAAAGTTTTTGAAGTTTTCGAAGTTTCTGTGACAAAGCTATCTATAAAAACATAATATTTCCCCAGGACATGACTCACAACCCTTGTCTTAAGGGTTGTGGAGGGGGGGGGTATCATCCTCAAAGACATACCATACAGAACTTTAAACTACTTTGAAAAAAGGCTATCTCAAACTTTTGATTGGATGTGTTTCGGGAAATGGTGGGCGTGAGAGGGGGTTAGTTGCCCTCCAATCAGTTTCGACTAGCCTTATAATTAGCCAATTTCAAATTGAATAAGCCTTTTTTGAATTTTTTGCAACAATATTTTCTATAAGAAAAACCTTATATGCCCCCAGGGCATACCTCACCCCCATTGCCCTGAAGGCTGTGGGGGGGGAGGAGGGGCTGTTATCCTCAAAAACCTAATTTCCAGAACTTTCATCTACGTTAAACCAAATTGCTATCTCAAAATTTTGATTGAATGTGTTTGGGTAAATGATGGGCGCGAGAGGGGGGTTAGTTGCCCTTAAATCACTTTCGACTTTTAAAAAGGGCACTAGCCCATTCAATTTCCAATTAAAGGAACCCTTTTTGAAATCTTTACGAAAAAGCTTTCTTTAAAAACTTTATATGGCCCCAGGGCAGAACTTATAACCCTTGCCCTGAGGGGTTTGGAGGGTTTGTCATCCTCACAGTTATAATTTTCAGATCATTCAACTACGTTGAAGAAAATGCCTAACTCAAAATTTAAATTGGATATGTTTGGGGAATAACCGGCGGTAGAGGGGAATTAGTTGCCCTCCAATCCCTTTTGACTATTAAAAAGGGCACTAGCCCTTTCAGTTTTCAATCAAATGAGCTATTCCGAAATGTCTATGACAACACTTTCTATGAAAACTTTATATTCCCTCGGGTTATAAATTACAACCCTTGCTCTGAGGGCTCTGAGGGGTTTATCATCCTAATTCTCGAACTTTTATCTACGTTGAACAAATTGAATATCTCAAAATTTTTATTGCATCCAATTATTAAAGTAGTACTCTAATTATTAGATCACTAGCACTTTGAATTTCCAACAGAGCACTAGCCCTTTCAATTTCCAATCGAGTGAGTTCTTTTTAAAATTTTATGACAACGCTCCCTATAAAAACCTTATATACTCCCAGGGCATAACTTACAAACCTTGCCCTGAGAATTGTAGGGGAATTTCATCTCCCAAGATATAATTTCCAGACCTTTCAACTACGTTGAACAAAATGTCTATCTTAAAACCATGATTTGATGTGTTTTCGAAAATGGTGGGTGTGAGACTGGAGTTAGTTCCCCTCCAATCACTTTGGACTATTAAAAGACCGCTTGCCCTTTGAACTTCCAATCGAATGAACACTTTTAGAAGTTTCTACGAAAACACTTTCTATAAAAAAAACCTTATATGCCCCCAGGGCATAACTTACAACCATTACCCTGAGGGGTTTTGGGTGGTTTTTATCCTCAAAGACTCAATTTCCAAAACTAAATTTAATAAATTTTGATATAAAATTTATTTTTATTTTATTCATAAGCCTGTTGTGGAATGATTGCTTAAAATTGAAACTGTCAAGAATTGTATTTTTAAGAGTATTATAAGAGTATAAGAGAGTCAGCGTCCTTTTTATTTTTCATTATCCTCGTAAAATAATAATAATAATTAAAAGGAAATTATTTTAAACACAGATAATTGTTTTCGTAAGACATTGAAAAATTAGAAAATAGCTTTTTAATATGAATAAAAACATAATAACAGAGTTCCAAATATTTCGGCTTCGCATATGGAATCCAGAAATTAAAGGATAAGGGAGAAAGAACTAGCCTATACAAATATTAAGACATTTTTATTAGCTTTTTAATATGGATATTAGCTTGTTAACATAAATATAAACATAATAACATAACTGGAAATTTTTGGCTTCAGAAATGGAATCCAGAAATTAAAGGGAAAAGGGAGAAAAGACTGGCCTACACAAATAATAAGAAAACAAAACAAGTAAAACAAAACAAGAAAACAAACAAGGAAAAAAACGCAGATTCTTTCCTTTTTTTATAGTGTTTAATCTTTATTCTTGGTATTTCTTGATTTCAAATGTTTTATTCTCTGTTTCCATTGATAAAGGTTTCAAGGTTTTGTACCATGATATATTTAAAATACAGGAGTTTTTCCTTCTAAAGATGATTCGGGCAGAAATTAAACGTCCCCTAATTGTGTTCAAATACCGCTTCCAAGAGCCTAAATTCTTAATCAGCAAAAAGAGAAATTGCATTTCTAGTTTCAGTCAAACAACGATGCTAGTCGTTCGAATTTCGCTAAGATAATTAGTAGCAAAAAAAAATGCTATGCACAATATTTCTAAGGAAGTTTAAATGGCAAAAAAACTGTGTGAACGCCTGAATCATCTGAAATATCTTAAAGAGATTATTGGACGAGGATTCGCGTCCTTGGGCCACGTGAGCCAATGGCAAGCCAATCCTTACAGTGCAGGATGATGGAACCGCGTTTTGGAGTAGGGTAAATTTGTTTTTTATTTTTAATATTAAGTCAGATCTTAAACGATTAGTACGAGATTATTATATTTTGGTCACCGTTATTATCATTGAAGTGACCCGTTCCTGTGCAACTAAGCATGTAAGTTCAATAAATCTATTGTCTTTTTATCTGTGTTTATTTCATTTATGTCTGCGTCTAGTCTAATAATAGGTAATTAGTTCGTAAGTCTCCAAGGTAAAGGCTCCCAAAGGAATCTGATCTCCAGATAGCCCGAGAAGAAGAGGCCACGTTTTTTCATCCCTGCAAACACCAAAACTTGTCATCGCCACAGCTTTGAAGAATGTTTCTAACCCCTGCTAGCCTATAAGAATTCGTATCTCTTAAATCAGGTCTGATTGTTCCATGGAAACAAAGCTTTGAGACGTCAAAATTTATAGTTCAATATATCTTAATTACCACATAGAACATTACATAACAAATGGCGCGAGTCGGAAATTGGAGAAAAACTTGCGAACTAGTTAGGCTACGAAACTTTGTAATTTAGATTTAATTATTGGAAAGATACAGACATATAAGAAAAATGATTAGGCCTATAACCGCTAGGCTACGATAGGAAACCCCTTATATCTCATAGGAGATAATAGAGTCCCCCAAAATAGGTTAAGTAAAATTTTAAGTTGATTTAAACGCAAAAAAATGGAAGAACTCAGTGAGTTATTAATAGTGCAAAAGTTAGTCGCAAAAAATATAGAGATTGCAAAATCTATCCCAGAGTACAATGGTCAGTCAGATATTGACGAATTTAATATCCAATTGACCTAATGTGTACAACTAACAAGAACAGATGTTGGAGCGTTAAAAGACATGCTTCTAATACGATTAAAAGGTCAAGTCTTAACTCTTCTAAAACAGATTAAGCTTATCATAAGCAAAAACGCCCACTTGGCAATAAATACGGTTGACGACTTGTTAAAAGGAATAAAAGAGAGATTTATAGAAACCAGTTCAATAAATAAATTAAAACACGGAGTAGTAAGCTTTGATTTTTCACAAAATATAAGGGAATATCTTGACAATATACGCATTTCTGTAGAAACAAAATACGGAACTGGTTCGGGGCAACTGTATGAAAAATTCATACTAAATACCTTTTTGCAAGAGATATCGCCAAAACTATATAGGGTAGTAATATCCAAAAATATTCAGACGCTGGATCTTGCAGTTCAGGAAGTAGAACTATTAATGGAAGTTGATAAAATGGTTGCTAACCATAGTAATGCAAAAATAAATAGCCTAGGCGACTCAAACTCGAACCTAATCTTCAAGGGCGATCAGGGATCCCCCAATTTCTTTTCAAAGGATAATTCCCCAGTGGCACGAAGAAATAAAACTCCATAGCCCACTAGGCAGAAAACAGTACTTTTTCAGCCCATTAACCCTACAATAAGAAGGTGCTATAACTGCAATAGTGTTGGCCACATAGCAAGAGAGTGCCACTATGTCCCCAATCCCATACCAAGAAATGCTGTCGGTAATACGCAAAATTACGGTAACCATTTGTTCAGAAGAACAAATTTTAGCACCGGTCGTGCAATAGTCTATAGCCAGGGGGATTGCGCCAATCAGTACCTTATAATGCGTACCAACCAAATTCGTATAACCCTCCCCCCAACAGGCAAATTAATTACCGGTTTGATAACCCAAATACTCGCCAAGGCCAATATACTGCGAGAATACAATATAGAAATCATGAAAATTTACCGATGAGAAACGAAAATTTTGCAAGCCTACGGCACTGGCGGTCAGCACCAGCATACAGCACTGACATGAGACCTCCAGGTTACCAAAATAATAATTGGAGAAGACAGACAGACGTAAATCATTTAAATAGGCCTAGGGAATCTAATACGTCTGAATATCTATTACAGGCACCGACACTTGAAATAAATTCTCAGAGAAACGCTTCAGGCCCCTCAGAAACAAAAATTGGACCCAAAGGGTGCCAGGAATATTTAATAGGTCCAAGACAATGTTAGTGCCTTCTTGTAATGATATTATTAAGAAGTTAACTATATTTAATGATTTTTGTGTAGAAAATTTTTATTTTAAGGTTTTGATTGACTCAAGTGCAACAATCAGTATCATAAAATCTTGTGTGTTCAATATGTTGTCTCTTCCAATTAAACGACAGAGGAACCCTAATAGTTCCAATTTAATGAGTGTGACAGGTCATAAGTTAAATACAAAAGGGTCAATTCGGCTAAACTTAAAAAGAGACAATAGAACCTTCATGACAAATTTTATTATATGTGATAATTTCCCATATGAAGCTATTAGAGGGGCAAATTTTCTAAGATCTAATAGAATACTATTAGACGTAGCCAACGAGAGGCTTGTCTACCCAGCTAAGGTAGGGGAAGAAATTTCTACCTTAAGAAATCGTAACAGAGGTTACGAAAACAACATAACAGTAAACAAAATTTCTAGTGGTATAATGTCGATGTATTTTCAACCCCATGTCTCGCAAAGACATGGCATAATTTGAATTCGTTCAATTATCCTGAGAGATATTGCAGAAATGAAGTAAATTTAAACAATAAAAGTAGTGAATCTGCGAGAATAAAATTGGAGATATACGACAGCAGAGGTCAAACAAAATCAAGAAAAAAGTTGAATTGTGGAAAAAAATAATAAAACCAACGTGATACCACAAGATTCCGCAATGGCGCAGGATAGCGCCAGCACGATTTTATTAAACAATGAAAATGAAGAGAAATATTACGGATTTGCTATAAGGAAAACAAAAGTCCCTCCAAAAACGATGCAAAAAATCCAAATATCACAGATGACTGAGCCAGTAATTAGCAAATCAGAAATATGGTTTGCGACACCGTCTGAAATACCCGAAAATCTGTTATGCGAGGAACAGATTATATCTTATGACAAAGGGGAAGGTTTTATTTGGGTAACCAATAACCACGAAAATGATACAATTACAATTAAAAAGGGGACGTGTTTAGTCCAAATCCAGGTTTTAACGGAAAATGATTTAAATACATGGGAAAATTCTAAAAGAAACCTAGTTAACGGTATCAAAACTTCAAACACCGAATATCCTTTCACTGAATCACATTTTTTAAACAAATTTAATAGGGATCATATTACGGACTTGGAACTTCAGAAAAATTTATGCGAATTATTATGGAATTTTAAAGCTGTATTTTCTGCATCTTAAGATGAAATAGGGCTAATTCCATTTTATGAACATTAAATTTTAACGACCGGTAATCCCGTAGCAAAACAGCCATATCGTGTGCCATATAAGCACAAAGGTAATAAGTCCCGAAATAACTAACTTCAAGGCGATCAACCTGTCGTACACTATTCCCAATCTAGAAAACGAGGAAATAAAAACATCGATATGGTCAAAAATAGAGAAGAATAAAGGAACGATAAGGCTTACAAAAATAAGAGAAGTATTAGATTCGCAGATTCCCCTATTTACAAACGAAGACCAAAGATTAGCGAATGTAGACAATAAATACGGATTGTTCTCGACCAATTTCTGGTGGAACATATTATTGGCCGTATGTTTCGTATTCGCAACCTCCCTGACCATAAGAACCCTATTGACTTTTAATTACGGAAAAGTATTAAGAATAAGAGGACGAAAACCAAGGGAAGAACACGGGGAAACAGCTGAAATGCTGAGGTTAAACCCGGAGCCCCATGATAACGTCTAAGCCAAGAAATAGGGACAACATTAGAAAACAAGTGGGTATAGAGGTCTCCACTCGTCCTTATTATGTCTTGTTCCCTCATTGTAGTATCGTTTACGTAAAACCGTGTGGTTATGACGCTGCAACATGCGTTTCTTAAACAGCACGGACGTGCGTGAACAATGCAGGCATGAAATGAGTCGTAAAGTTAGACCTCAAAAATTAACCATGTAGCATAAACTCTGTTTAAATGATTATTTGAAATCTATTTTAAAATTAACTAAGTGTTAAAAGAAGTTAAAATAAAGTGTATGTAGTAGTATATATTAGAAATTATAATAAGAGACCATGCTTAAAGTTGAAGAATTAATATTTTATAAGAAACATCTATGTATTGAACTTCCCAATGGGAACAATTATAACCCAAGTAATGCGTGAATTATTGTATGCGTATTTACTTCAAAGAACTTGTGATTCTGCCGCGTTGTTTTTATTACAGGAAAGTAAATGGACACATTGGTCATTGAGTATTACAATGAGCTGCCCAGTACAGATACGACCCAGTAGCATCTATTATCATCATATCTCAACCAACGAAGAGTACTCACAATAGACTCCAGGCAATTTTCATCCCAACTTCGTCTACGAAAACAACAGTTATCTTAGATCGTCGTTTTTTCGACCATGAACCATATTAAGTATCAGGTAACACTGTATTTGAACCTCAGTATCAAGTGCTTTAACGAACTATATAATCACATAAACGCTGAGAACCCCATCGATCAGAACAAGATAAACGATATTTAACGATATTTGAAGTTAAAAGATGCTTAAAGACATTTGAAGATATTTGAAACTGAAGTGAGAGACACTTTGAGGTTTAATTCTGAGAACCCCATAGAGCAGTACAAGATAAACGATATTTGAAGTCAAATGATATTTGAAGATGTTTGAAGTTGAACATAAATACAATATATTAAGAGAGTCACTATAGTATGACGACAAAAGGCACAAATGAACAATTTTACGCGAGAATACATCCTCTATGTACCTCAAAAAATCCTAAAAATGATATGCTGAGAAGAAAAACACCAACACCTGTAGTGGGAAGAATCATTTCCCAGTTGACTATTAGAACGATATTCAACGGTCATTTCCCAGTTGACTATTAGGGAGAACTTAACGTATAAAGACAACTAGACTCGAACTGTTCCATGAAGAAACCATAACGTAAATGCTTCAAAATTTTTGCCAAGACAAAAAGAGTGAAGGACAATAATTTACAACAGAAGGGTGTAGTACACTAAGGACACGAAGGTGATGAATAGATGTGAATCTACATGTGTTACTTCCTAATAACTTTGACAATTCAAAAATCCCAATAGTGAGAGTGTTTTAATGTTATTAGTGAATATGATGAACCCAATATTGTATGTTATAAATCATTCCTGTATGTACCACAAGTAGAATTAGGTGTAATATTATCATGTTATTCATTTAACGTATTGTATACAGTATTTATTATGTCATATAGACATCAAAATGAAAAAAAAACTAATGCAAAAATAAAATAGCCTCAACTTTTTTGGAAATGTAAAAATAATCAGTGCTAGATATAGAAAAAAAAATCCTTAGTATAGTATCTAACCTAGAACCATAAATAATCTTAGTCCTGTAGATGAATTTTACATAGGGATGTAGAATAAAATAAGAAAAATAATTGAAAAATTTTAAGCACTCCTAATGAGCAGTTACTAATGACGGGACGTCATTAATTGATGGGAAGGGTGATGTGTACCATGATATATTTAAAATACAGGAGTCTTTCCTTCTAAAGATGATTCGGGCAGAAATTAAACGTCCCCTAATTGAGTTCAAATACCGCTTCCAAGAGTCTAAATTCTTAATCAGCAAAAAGAGAAATTGCATTTCTAGCTTCAGTCAAACAACGACCCTAGTCGTTCGAATTTTTCTAAGATAATTAGTAGCAAAAAAAATCTATGCACAATATTTATAAGGAAGTTTAAATTGCAAAAAAAATGTGTGAACGCCTGAATAATCTGAAATATATTAAAGAGATTATTGGACGAGGATTCGCGTCCTTGGGCCACGTGAGCCAATGGCAAGCCAGTCCCTACAGCGCAGGACGAAAGAACTGCGTTTGGAAGTGGGGTCGATGTGTTTTTTAATTTTAATATGAAGTCAGATCTGAAACGATTAGTACGAAATTATTATATTTTGGTCACCGTTATTGTCATTGAAGTGACCCGTTCCTGTGCAACTAAGCATGTAAGTTCAATAAATCTATTGTCTTTCTTATCTGTGTTTATTTCATTTATATGTCTGCGTCTAGTCTAATAATAGGTAATTAGTTCGCAAGTCTCCAAGCTAAAGGCTCCCAAAGGAATCTGATCTCCAGATAGCCCGAGAAGAAGAGGCCACGTTTTTTCATCCCTGCAAACACCAAAAGTTGTCATCGCCACAGCTAAGAAGAATGTTTCTAACCCCTGCTAGCCTATAAGAATTCGTATCTCTTAAATCAGGTCTGATTGTGCCATGGAAACAAAGCTTTGAGCCGTCAAAATTTATAGTTCAATAAATCTTAATTACCAGTAAAACATTACAAAACAGTTTATCCAGATTTATTGGGGTTTCTGTAATTATTTTTGTATTAATAATTTCTTTTACTGTCATATTTACCTGTTTTAACTATATTTTTGTTACAATTTTAAGTAGAAAGACAGTGTGGTCTAATAGATTATGCAAGAAAACTATAGATATATGTGGGAGAAGAATTAGGAACAGTTTATTTTAATTTGATTTATCAGGAGAGAAAATCGAAATTCCATGGGATTGTTGGTTCCTTTTCATGTTTGACTTTTTCTTGCTTGATTTTAATCTTATCGTTTTCCTGATTTCTTCACCTTTCTCAGATTATACTGTAATTATATTTTCTTCAAATTTGTTCCCATTTTCTGTACTTACTTCACTTTTGGCTATTTTTCACGGCCTGTAATTTTCTTCCTCGTCATTATAAGTACCTTTACCTTGTTTCCTTCAATATTGCCTAACGGTATGTTCTCCTCTGCTTGCTTATAACTTTTCAAGTCCTCAAAAACCTCTGATGAATTGATAGACCAAAACCGTCCATTCCTCCAAAACCGTTGATGAGCTGTTGGTCTGTGTCTTTCTATGTTGAACACCAATCATGATAGTACCTGCAGCTTGTTTAATTTCTTTTTTTGCCATTTCCTTTCTCTGGCTCTATTTTTACTTCTCCTAGCGAAACTTTCACTCTCCTAAAGGAAGTTTCTCTGACTACAACTTCTTTAGTTAGGTTTGTCGGCTCAACTTTTGTTTCTGTAGAATTTTCTTCTTCTTTCATATTCATCTCAGTCACCAAGGTTTTGACAATATCTTTCATCATATCGTGCTGTGTCTCCCTTGGATTCTTATTTAATTTCTCCTTTCCTTTTTTCTTCCTCTTTGTCAATTTTTACTAACATTAAAGCTTCTTCAACTTTGTTTTCCTTTTTAACGTCTTTATATTTCTCAGTACCTACACTTTTTTTAAATCCCTTCTCCTTTTCTCTACGTTTTTCGGCTTAGTCATTCTTTAGGGTCAGCAATTTTTCTTCCTCACATTTTCGAAGTACCTCTACCCTTTCTTTGGCTTCCTGCTCAATATCATTCAGCGGTGTTTTGTCCTAATCTTGCCTATCCCTTTTTAGTTTATCCAAAGCTATCGATGTTGGAGATTGCTATTTGCAGAGTGGAGATTAGATTGCAGATGGATAAACTGCCGTTTTTGATTGTTTCTTCCACTTCAGAATCAATTTTATCCGCTCTAGTATGAAGTTTTCAGACAAGAGCTGGTGGCCTGTGTTTGTCCTGCTCTACATCAATTCTGATAGCACCTGATGGTTGTTTAATGTCTTTCTTGGTTTTTTCTTTCACTGGGGCTTTATTTATTTCTCCTGGGGTTTCTTCTAATTCCACAGAGTAAGTTTCTCCATCTGAAGTTTCTGATGCCTCAACCGTCGTTTCTGTCGGATATACTTCTTCTTTCATACCTGTCTGCTTCACTATAGTTTCAACAGGATCTTTTTTCATTTTCTGCTTTGTCTCAGCCTTTATTTTTGGTTTAATTTCTTCCTTGCTTTTCCCTTTATCTCTATTAAGTTTTGCTAATCTTTGAGTTTCTTCTACTTTCTTTTCCTTTCCAACCTCAATTTCTCGCTTGATTTCGTTCTTTTTGTCTTTCTGATCTTTTCTTTCACCTTTCTCATGACATACCATATCTACAATTTTTTCAAATTTATTCGTACTTTTTTACGTTCTTAAATTTTGTCATAGGTTACAGGCTGTAATTGTTCTTCCTCATCATTTTGAAGCACCTTTAACTTGTCTTGGGAATCAGAATCAAATTTCTCAACTTTAATATGAAAAGAACAGAAAAGATTTTCTGGATTTCGCCCGCTATTCCTTAGCAGGTACATTAAGGTACATTGAAAGTACCTGTTATTAATTCCCCCTTTTTAATAACCTTCTTCTCTATGGCCAACTTGCACTGAAATATTCCAACTCGTGCATTTCAATGAAAGAAATTCAAAATGAACTTTGAAAAATCAAGAGAATGTAACTGTGATAAGGTAAACCACAACCAATGCTTTTCAACAAAGGAAATTCAAAATGAACTTTGAAAAATTAAGGGAATGTAACTGTGACATGGTAAACCACGACAACACACTACTGAAATATTCCGACTCTTGCATTTCAATGAAAGAAATTCAAAATGAACTTTCAAAAATCAAGAGAATGTAAGTGTGACATGGTAAACCACGACAACACACTACTGCAATATTCCAACTCTTGTATTTCAACGAAAGAAATCCAAAATGAACTTTGAAAAATCAAGAGAATGTAACTGTGACTAGGTAAACCACGACAAAAACACTACCTAAATATTCCATCTCTTGCATTCAATGAAAGAAATCCAAAATGAACATTGAAAAATCAAGAGAATGTAACTGTGACACTGTAAACCACATCAAAACACTACTGAAATATTCCAACTCTTGCATTTCAACGAAAGAAATCCAAATGATCTTTGAAAAATCAAGAGAATGTAACTGTGGCAAGGTAAACCACGAGAAAACACTACTGAAATATTCCAACTCTTGCATTTCAATGAAAGAAATTCAAATGAACTTTGAAAAATCAAGAAAATGTAACTGTGAGAAGGTAAACCACAACCAAACACTACTGAAATATTCCAACTCTTGCATTTCAACGAAAGAAATTCATAATGAACTTTGAAAAATCAAGAAAATGTAACTGTGACAAGGTAAACCACAACCAAACACTACTGAAATATTCCAACTCTGGCTTTTCAACGAAAGAAATTCAAAATGAACTTTGAAAAATCAGGCCTTTGGGGCGCCGGGGGCCCTTGGGGGGGGGGGGCGGGGGGGAGGGGGAGGAGGTATGGGTATGGGGAGGAGACCCTATGGTATGGGGAGGAGGGGAGGGGGAGGAGGGGAGGGTGAGGGGAAGGTGAGGAGGGGGAGGAGAGGGAGGGAGAGGGAGGGGAGGGGCCCTTTGGGGGCCACGGGGGGAGGGGCCCTTTGGAGCCCGGGGGTCCTTTGGGGGTCTGGGGGACCCTTGAGGGCCGGGTGGTCCTTTGGAAGCCCGGTGGACCTTTGAGGACCAGAGGCTTCCTTCGGGGTTGGGGTGGGGTATGAGGACCCTTCGGGGTTGGGGTGGGGTATGAAGACCCTTTGGGGTTGGGGTAGAGGACCTCACAACACTGTTCAAATGGAACTTGTGTATTAAAACGACCATAGATTTTCACTCTCAAATCTTCTTCTAAAATCATCTTTTAAAATCATCTTTTAAAATGTCTCTAACTGTTCTCGCCGAAATAATTCCCTAAAATGTCTAAAACGATTTCGCTCAAATAACCCCTAATCGTAACTTCAGCGTGTTCCTTTTGTTTTGGCATCTCTGCGCTGTCAAATTTGAAATTAACCTGATTCCCGTGTTAATCTATTCATCGCTAAGATGTTTCTTGGAGAATTGTTTCCATGGCAATGTTTATTAATATCTTTTGGAGTTCGACCAGTAGAATTGTTTCCGAGGCAAAGACATTAATGACTTGGATCTATTCCTGGAGAATCGTTTCTAGGCGAAAATTTTTAAGGTCAGACAGATGATGTCATTGGTTGATTGATCTGTCAAGAAAGGGGAATTAATTTGTTGTTTCTAAGGGGAATTACTGATTCACGAAAGGGGAATTGAGGTCAACAGCACAGGTGTTCCAAATTCCTGGACACCTTGACATTCGCCTCGAGCGTGCACTTGGCCAAAACATCAATATCAGCTAATCGACCTTGGAAAAAGAGGTCATTGACCCTGTCCCCGTTAGACTCAATAATCCATCAAAGTGAGAAAGTTCCTGTTTTTCCATTCTCACTGACAAAAACCATAAAACAGACATAAATTGCTGTTGACATCCATCAAAGTGAGAAAGTTCCTGTTTTTTCATTCTCACTGACAACGAACCATAAAACAGACATGAATTACTGTTGACATCCAAGAAAAACATAAATTAAATTGACGAACCCACATAACCGTCCAAGAAAACATCAATAAATGTGAGAAAATTCATGTTTTTTTCAAGTGAGAAAAATTCTTTTTTTTCATTTTCAGTGAGAAAACCATAAACCACGTGGTCATGTTCGGAGTTATAGATAGCCTTCTACTAATGACTTTTGAAGAAAGTAACTGACTTTTTTCAAGAAAAAAAAATCAAAAACAAATCCCCCCCCTCCCAGTTATTCTGTATGTGTATGTTGAATTGAATTAACACCCCTGCAAAGTCTGTTTTATTCTTCTTTTAATGTCTTCATTTTAAAAACCATGATTGTCACCAAGATTTATACACAGGGGGGGGGGGTGTCCACTCATTAATTGAGTTCTCCAATTTGGTGACGTTCTTTTAAGTAATTATAAAGTTTTTCGGACACCAATTTAGATTATAAGGAAACAATGATTGTTGGTGTATCAGTGCAATCAGGTTTAAAAGGACCTAAACCATTATTTTCTAGCGTAAGTTGCCCCCCCCCCCCATCCTCTCTTCCCCAAAGGTATTCAATAGAATTATGAGATAGCCACTATGCTCAAAATAGTCTAAAAATCATATAACAAGGCCTTTGGGGTCGAAATTACGCTTCAGGATCTGTGGACAAATGCTGTAAGTTATGCCCTAGGGGCATATAAGTTTTTTTCTGGAAATGTTATTCGTATTAACTTGAAAGGGGACTCATTTATCTGGAAATGGAAATTTCTAGTTCCCTTTTCAGAGTCAAAATTGATTAAGGGAAACTAGCCCTCTTTTCCCGAAACGTATCTGATCGAAGTTGTGTGATAGCAATATTGTTCAAAAAAGTATAAAGAACGCAAAGCAAACATCCAATGAAAATTTTGAGGCATCATTTTTCTTCAGAAATATTTGGAGGTACAGTAGATATAACTCCGTGCATGTCAACCTCTCTCCCTCCACTCCACTCTCCCCCTGCTACAGCCCTCTGGAACAAGGGTTGTAATTTAGGTATTTGGTTCATGGTTTACATATAATAAATTATATTAAGAAAGGTATATATGTTTTAGCTTTATTTTCCAAAAAGACAAATTACTTTTAGGTCAGTCTTTCAGAAAAAGTTGAGCACAGTAGTGAACTAAATCAAAACACGTTATATGAATACGGGTTGTCAAAAAGGCGTAATTTAGGAATTACTGAGTATATTAATTTGGAACTTTCAGGAAAGGATAAGGGAGATGATCAATTGACCAAAAGGACAAGATTTGTGCACTACTACTGTTATTACAGCTACTACTACTACTACACCACTACATTTACAATATTCAGGAGAAATTTGAACTAAATCAAAAGACACTATGTGTATTCACAAAGTCAAAAAAATAATAACTAATAACTACTATAAAAGACAAAATCATTCCTACCAAAGAATTAATTTTTTGGGGGCAGCCATAAAAGTTATTCATGGGACTATTTTCTGTCTTGTATAATAAGTATCTGTTTTAAACCAAATTATCTACATTCTTTTTTCATAATATTGTTTGATATTTGTTTGTTTCCTGTGACTGTCTTTTTGGGATTTGTAAATAAATTAAGAAAACAGATAGGGATAATGTACTATGCTAGTGACAGAAGAATCTCCTTTTTTCAATTACCACTGAGCACCCCTCTTGGTAGCTAGCCTACACGCTATTGGTTTTTATCTCGTGACATCTATTTTGTCTTGTTGTGTTTGTCTTGTCATTTATGATTTGTATTATTTCCTTGGCAAAAAGCACATAGTTCAATCAGGTTTTTCTAACTTTTCTAAATTTTGTCAATTTTCCCAAACTTGTTATTAAGAGAAGTCCTAGTATTGCTAGTTTTAGCCTATATATTTCTGTAAATAGACCTCAAGTGAGAGGAATAATTTTTTTTCATAAATATATGATATTGGTTCAGTATAGCTAAGTGTGATTATGTAATAGATGGCCTACCAAAGATATTCAGTGTTTTACTTTACAGGAAATATTGCCCTCATGTTTATTGTAAATAATGTTTTCACAGCATGGATTTGTTATTGATTTTAATCAATACTTGTACTTAAATTTAAACTTAAGCCCTATTAAATCTGATGATAGTTTGAACTGAAATTGTCTGATTCTTATTTAGTTGTGTCTTAAATTTGTTAGCTTTCATCCAGGCCGTATTTTCTGTCAATTTAGAGTGTTTTAAATACAAAACACTTTGGATGGGGGGGGGGTCTGAATATGAAAGACTATTCTTAGAATGGATGATTATCTTTCAGCTCGGCCATTAAAATTAGAAGGAAAAATATTACAATTATTAGCTATAATATTTCAATGTTTCTGTCAAACAGGAATTGGGTTATCTATTGTCTTTCCTGTATATGTTTTACAAAATCAAATGGACGCACAAACGAATGGAATTTGAACGAAAATGAATTAAAGATGTAAAAAATGGAATTAGTTGACCAATTTACTTGTCTGACACTAAAAGAAACTGGTATTAGCATTAAGAGGAAAAAGCAATATTGCAACCAAGTGTATTGTGTTTTTTTTTTACCCGAGATAATAAGCCATACTGATTAGCCTCTTAACCGCATAACCTGTCGAAGAATTTTAGGATTTCTTTTTTTCTCAACTTTAAATCCTGAGATTTGGTGTTTGCTGTTTGCCAAAGATATTTTGATTTCTGTCCTTATAAGGTTATTATTCATTCTTGTGGGATAATGTGTTGAAAAGGGGGAAGCAGTTGGGCTTGTCTTGTAAGGTTTTCTGTTGAATATGTTTCATGTTTCTTTTATTTATGCTTTCATTCAGAAGTTGAAGAGGCTTTACCAAGTGACCATGAGGAACTTTTTGACTTTTCAACACATCTTTTGTCTCCTAAAAGGGAAGATGTTTCTGTTGGTAATTTTTGCTGCTTTTCAGAACCATGTAAACTTGAACCTGACCCCAAGGAACTGGGCTCCACCTGTTTTGACAGGGAAGGTACATCTCCAGCATTTGTTTTTTGTATAATGAAATATTTGGGCTAAAACTTTATTGGAAAAAACTAGAAAAAATTAGAATTTCCTAGTACTTAATAATCTTAAGATTTGAAACTGCTGAAGCCAAAACGAGTTTAAAAAATATAACTTAAAATTATGCAATGTATTCTGGAAAAAATTGCTGTAAATTCTGGAATTTGGAAGTTTCTGAATGCGAAATTTGCTAATTTTGTTCAAAGTATTGGTTTCATTTCTAAAATAAAATATTGAACATTAGTGTTGTCTTGTACTGTAGTCGTAAATTGTAAGTATTGTTGTGTAAATATTCTGTACCTGCAAATGATGGTGCTTCTTTTCTCACTCTGTTTATCTCTATTGCTGTAAATCCAGCAGAAAATATGTTATTATTATTATTATTATTACTAAACGTTTATAGTAAGATTCAGTTTGCCTTCTGAATTGTAGAAAAGTTATCAAAACAATTTGAGTGTTAAACACAAAACAATTCAGTCAGTGTCAAATATTCCCTTGAAATAGACCTCTGTTTCTAAAAGGAAAGATAGAATTATTAAACAAATCAGCACTGTATTTATGGTGTTAGTAAATCATTAAAGAGGTTATGCTATCATAGGTAAATACTTCAATAAACATCTCTAGAAAAAGCCAGTATAAACAAAAGTTAAAATAGTGAGATGTTCATTATAAATATTCAGCCGAAAAAAGAATTTCCAGCATTTATAGGAGTAAGTCAGAGAGGAAGAGAATTTTCTTAATGAGGAGTGGAAACTATTTTTCTGTTATGTCCAAAACAATATTTTTAGTAAAAAAAAAATGGTTCAAAAAAATAAATGCACTTAAAGCAAAAAATGCACATGAGCTTTAAGATTTTTCTTGTCATCGTCTTTTTGGTAGAAAAAAAAATTTGAAGATATTTTATAATATAAAATAATGGAACAAGAACTTTTTCTACAGACTTCTAAGCCAGTTTCCTTCAACGCAGTAATGCCAGTGACATAACTAGGTGTTGCAGACCACGTAGGGTGGCCAAATATTCCCTTGAAATAGACCTCTGTTTCTAAAAGGAAAGATAGAATTATTACACAAATCAGCACTGTATTTATGGTGTTAGTAAATCATTAAAGGGGTCATGCTCTCATAGGTAGAAACTTCAATAAACATCTCTAGAAGAAGCCAGTATAAACAAAAGTTAAAATAGTGAGATGTTCATTATATATATTCAGCTGAAAAAAGAATTTCCAGCACTTATAGGAGTAAGTCAGAGAGGAAGAGAATTTTCTTAATGAAGGAGTGGAAACTATTTTTCTGTTATGTCCAAAACAGTATTTTTAGTAAAAAAAAAATGGTTCAAAAAAATAAATGCATTTAAAGCAAAAAAATGCACCTGAGCTTTAAGATTTTTCTTGACATCGTCTTTTTGATAGAAAAAAAAAATTTGAATATATTTTATAATATAAAATGATGGAACCAGAACTTTTTCTACAGACTTCTAAGCCAGTTTCCTTCAACGTAGTAATGCGAGTGACATAACTAGGTGTTGCAGACCTCGTAGGGTGGCACTCTCCAGGTGTTGGCACCAAGACAAGAAAGTGGCAGGTCAGGTTACTTCTGAAGTATACCTTCCGCGTAGTTTTTCCACTGAGCCTAAGCTAATTGTCTCCAAGACAGCTGAACTATTTTTTTATGAGATCTTATATATCAAAATTCTTGAGTGTGTTCTGGATAATTGACAAATATCAAATTTTGTTCAAAATAAAATCTGCTGATTTGAACCTTCATGGCCTTAACTTGTAGGAAAAGGAAGAGAAAAACAAACATACTTATTCTGAGTATTTTCATTCATGAAGCAGCTGAACCAGGTACATAACAATCTCATGGGCCCTAGTTTAGGATTTAATTCTTATTGTATTTAAAGCATCAGTATAGATGCTTCAAAGGACCGATATTTTTCACTTCTTGACTCAAATTTTCGTTATTTTTACTGGCATTACCATTTTTAGAAAATTGAGTATTGCAGTTTTGAAAAGTAGTTGGGGAGTAGAGTATATACGAAAAAAACAACAACAAGGAAAATATTCCCAATCCACTAGAGTATAAGTAAAAAAAAACAAGTTTTTTAAAGTGCAAAAACGGTTTACGATGTAATACTTCTCAAGTAAACTTCGGAGGTATACTTCTGAAGTATATTAAGACTACAAAAGATCTGAAGGTATTTTCCATTGATAGTCTTAGCTACAAAAGCTTAAGGCTTTTGCGTTACTTACCTAAAGAAACTGGAATAATTTTGGACTTACAAACAAGCTTTATGCCGCATACTGAGAATTTTCTTAATGAAGGAGTGGAAAGTATATTTCTTTTATGTCCAAAACAGTATTTATAGTAAAAAAAATGGTTTAAAAAAATAAATACACATGAG
This sequence comes from Artemia sp. Qi Xiang Cuo, assembly GCF_049724085.1. Classification (NCBI taxonomy): domain Eukaryota; kingdom Metazoa; phylum Arthropoda; class Branchiopoda; order Anostraca; family Artemiidae; genus Artemia; species Artemia sp. Qi Xiang Cuo. The sequence continues at coordinate 18,030,154 of NC_142806.1, forward strand.
CTTTAAGATTTTTCTTATCATCGTCTTTTTGGTAGAAAAAAAGATTTGAAGATATTTTATAATATAAAATGATGGAACAAGAGCTTTTTCTACTGACTTCTAAGCCAGTTTCCTTCAACGCAGTAATGCCAGTGACATAACTAGGTGTTGCAGACCACGTAGGGTGGCCAAATATTCCCTTGAAATAGACCTCTGTTTCTAAAAGGAAAGATAGAATTATTACACAAATCAGCACTGTATTTATGGTGTTAGTAAATCATTAAAGGGGTCATGCTCTCATAGGTAGAAACTTCAATAAACATCTCTAGAAAAGGCCAGTATAAATAAAAGTTAAAATAGTGAGATGTCCATTATAAATATTCAGCTGAAAAAAGAATTTCCAGCACTTGTAGGAGTAAGTCAGAGAGGAAGAGAATTTTCTTAATGAAGGAGTGGAAACTATTTTTCTGTTATGTCCAAAACAGTATTTTTAGTAAAAAAAATGGTTCAAAAAAATAAATGCATTTAAAGCAAAAAATGCACATGAGCTTTAAGATTTTTCTTGTCATCGTCTTTTTGGTAGAAAAAAAGATTTGAAGATATTTTGTAATATAAAATAATGGAACAAGAGCTTTTTCTACTGACTTCTAAGCCAGTTTCCTTCAACGCAGTAATGCCAGTGACATAACTAGGTGTTGCAGACCACGTAGGTTGTCCCTCTCCAGGTGTTGGCACCAAGAGAAGAAAGTGGGAAGGTCAGGTCACTTCTGAAGTATAACTACCGCGTAGTTTTTCTACTGAACCTAAGCTAATTGTCTCCAAGACAGCTGAACTATTTTACTCTGAGATCTTATATATCAAAATTCTTGAGTGTGTTCTGGATAATTGACAAATATCAAATTTTGTTCAAAATAAAAATCTGCTGATTTGAAAATTCATGGCCTTATCTTGTAGGAAAAGGAAGAGAAAAAAAAAACATACTTATTCTGAGTATTTTCATTCATGAAGCAGCTGAACCAGGTACATAACAAGTTCCTGGGCCCTAGTTTAGGATTTAATTCTGATTGTATTTAAAGCATCAGTATAGATGCTTTAAAGGACCGATATTTTTCACTTCTTGACTCAAATTTTCGTTATTTTTACTGGCATTACCATTTTTAGAAAATTGAGTGTTGCATTTTTGAAAAGTAGTTTGGGAGTAGAGTAGGCTATATACGAAAAAAACAACAACAAGGAAAATATTCCCAATCCACTAGAGTATAAGTTAAACAAACAAGTTTTTTCAAGTGAAAAAACGGTTTACGATGTAATACTTCTGAAATAAACTTCCGAGGTATACTTCTGAAGTATATTAAAACTACGAAAGATCTGACGGTATTTTCCATTGATAGTCTTAGCTACAAAAGCTTAAGGCTTTTGCGTTACTTACCTAAAGAAACTGGAATAATTTTGGACTTAAAAACAAGCTTTATGCCGCATACTGAAGATTTTCTTAATGAAGGAGTGCAAAATATATTTTTGTTATGTCCAAAACAGTATTTACAGTAAAAAAAAATGGTTTAATAAAATAAATACACATGAGCTTTAAGATTTTTCTTATCATCGTCTTTTTGGTAGAAAAAAAGATTTGAAGATATTTTGTAATATAAAATAATGGAACAAGAGCTTTTTCTACTGACTTCTAAGCCAGTTTCCTTCAACGCAGTAATGCCAGTGACATAACTAGGTGTTGCAGACCACGTAGGGTGGCCAAATATTCCCTTGAAATAGACCTCTGTTTCTAAAAGGAAAGATAGAATTATTACACAAATCAGCACTGTATTTATGGTGTTAGTAAATCATTAAAGGGGTCATGCTATCATAGGTAGAAACTTCAATAACTTTTTGTTTATACTGGCATCTCTAGAAGAAGCCAGTATAAACAAAAGTTAAAATAGTGAGATGTTCATTATAAATATTCAGCTGAAAAAAGAATTTCCTGCATTTATAGGAGTAAGTCAGAGAGGAAGAGAATTTTCTGAATGAAGAAGTGGAAACTTTTTTTCTGTTATGTCCAAAACAGTATTTTTAGTAAAAAAAATGGTTCAAAAAAATAAATGCACTTAAAGCAAAAATTGCACATGAGCTTTAAGATTTTTCTTTAGGATTTAATTCTTATTTTATTTAAAGCATCAGTATAGATGCTTCAAAAGACCGATATTTTTCACTCCTTGACTCAAATTATCGTTGTTTTTACTGGCATTACCATTTTTAAGAAATTGAGTTTTGCATTTTTGAAAAGTAGTTGGGGAGTAGAGTATATACGAAAAAAACAACAAATAGGAAAATATTCCCAATCCACTAGAGTAAAAGTAAAAAGAAAAGTTTTTTCAAGCGAAAAAACAGTTAACGATGTAATACTTCTGAAGTAAACTTCCGAGGTATACTTCTGAAGTATATTAAGACTACGAAAGATCTGACGGTATTTTCCATTGATAGTCTTTAGCTACAAAAGCTTAAGGCTTTTGCGTTACTTACCTAAAGAAACTGGAATACTTTTGGACTTACAAACAAGCTTTATGCCGCATACTTAACAACATTCTGCACTTCAAATCCCGCACTATAATCAATGCACCAATTTAATCTCCAAATAAATTTCTAATTCGTGAAAATTCTATTTATCAAATTATCACGCTTGATTTTGTTCAGAATTTATATTTTGTGTAATTTTTCACATTTATTGTCTGTTTTTTTATGTCTTGGTACTGATTATTGAGAATATTTTAATATACTTTGCTTATTTTCTGTCTCTTCATTTGTTTTTGTTATAGAAGCTGCATATGCTTCACCAGACGATGTCGAAACGATTAGAGAAACCTCTAATTCTTCTTTACCACGTGAGCATCAACAGCAACCTTTAAGTATTACATCCAGAATATCCAATTTAGCATATGTGTTGGACTCCCAGGATCTGGATGGTAATGATGAAGGTACATTTGAAAATAATAGCGCTGAAGTATTGTTTCGAAAAAGGAAATTCCCCATTTCACCTATCCTCCAACCCAACCAAACTACTCATCTTCCATTATCCCACACACTCCGCTGAATTTATTGGTCTACCACATGCCATATTGATCCCTCCAATGCCAAATTTTAAGAGAGAAGAAGATACCAGTAGCAGCCAATGCCACTGATAGAGAATAAATCTCCAAAACTGTGGCCCTACATGCTGTGAGTCACATACCTGGAGCTCACAGTATCAATTTACTTTCATCCCAGGATATCATAGACGTTACACCATTTGTTCAATTCTGTTGTAAGTTCCATGTTCATAAAAAAAATTCAAAAGTTAAACAGCATTCTTCGCTTCAATTTCTAAAATAGTCAGGTTTAAGGCATGGAAAGGTGGTCATTAATTAAACTCAGAAAGGAGTCCGCTTCTGACGGCAACCTTGCTTTTTAAACCACAGAGTAGTGTATGCTGTTGGGCTTCGGAAGGGCAATAATAGAAAGGATTGTAATTTCAATCTTTTGTATATTTGTAATCAGCAAACATAAAACTTCAAAATTAAAATTTAGCAGATGTATTTCCCCAAAGAAACTAAAAGTGATTGTATAGCCATATAATAAAAATCAAATAAAAATAGAAAAAGAACAGAAATTTTTTTAAGAGAATGTTTTAAGAGAATATTATTTGTTAAATTTGAAAATCCTTCAGATATTGTTTGTGTTGCTATGTTTTAGTTATAAGAACACACTGCACAAAAAGACGTTGCCAGCTAAGCACAAATGATATTTGTGCCTTTCGGAGGCTTTTGAGATGTATGTATTTCCTGTTTGTTTTTGGTCTCCTACTTCGCTATAAGGTACAGTATAGCTAATCAAGTAACAGTTGAGCTTGTTCAAGCCCATAATGAAAATTTTAACCAACCATAACTAAATAAAATTCTAAATTCTTATAAGAAATGATCTGGAGAATCTCACCTTTTAAGTGACAAACTTCGATGTTTTACACCCTTTTCATTAATCGTATATCTAATGTTCCCAATCTAATGGGAACATTATGTTCTTTAACTTTCTTTGAAAACTTATGTTTAAAAAAAAATATGTAGGAAAATCGCAAAATTTGATGAATTACCTGGAAAAGTCGAGATTACTTACTTAGACTTAGATCCACGTGTGCCTGGGGGCGCATAGGGCAGCGACGGTTGACCTCCAACTTGACCGATCCTGTGCCAAAGACCAAAGTTCGTTAAGAGTGGTCCAGAACCTCGTCGCCTCTTTCTCCAGGGATCGACCAAGTGTGTTGTGGCGTCATCCACTCCTTCGAATACCGGGATGGGTCCAACACCATAAATCGTGTGGGAGGCCTCCTTCGGTCATGTGGGTCATATGCCCCCAGTACTTCCATATTCTCAGTCTGATCTCGTCAGTCACCAGTGGTTGTTCGGTATCAGCCATTATCTAGGCATTCATTACTCTATCAATCCAATTAATCGAAAGGATTCTATGCAGGTAATTATTCTCGAAGCCAAGTAGCCTTTTCACAGCATTCTATGAAAGGCTCCAGGACTCGCATCCATATAAAAGTACAGAGAGTATATTACTCCGAAACAATTGCAATTTCAGCTTCTGAGAGTAGTTTCTACATCTCCAAATATTTTTCAGCTGAGAAAATGCTCCACCTGCACTTCTCTTGGATGTTTTTGGGGGAAAGATGGGCGTGGGGGGCTAGTTGCCCTCCAATCACTTTCGACTATTAAAAAGGGCACTAGCCCTCTGAGTTTACAATCGAATGAGCCATTTCTAAAGTTTCTACGTCAACAACTTCTATAAAAACCTTATATGCCCCTAGGGCATAACTTAAAACCCTTGCCCCGAGGGTTGTAGGGGAGTGTCCTCCTCAAAAACAAATTTTCTATCTGGAAATCAACTACGCTGAACAAAATGACTATCTCAAAATTTTGATTTTGAGAGAATATAAAATTTTGATTGAACATATCAAACAGACCTACCGCGTGAAAATCGTTACAAATTTGTTTGTGGCAGGACTCACTATTTTACTCACTCATATATATATTGAAAAAAACTTACTCACATATATAATGAAAAAAAAAAATAATAATAATAATGCAATCATATAAATAAATAAGCAATAAACCTCATGGGAACCGCAAACCAATCCTTGCACAAGACAGAAGACAGAGTACAGCCCCCCCCCCCCCCTCAGCCATACCTATTCATTAAGAAATTATTTAACCAATTTTAAAAGAGGACACACTCTCAGTCATCCTAGTGCTCTCCGGAAGACTATTCCATACCGAAACACCCACATGCCTAAATACAAAACTAGACCTAGCAGTGTGTCGTCTCGCATGTACTAGGTCCGCAGGATTCCTTGTATCATAAGAATGGTACGCTGAATTCGATGATAAAACATCACCAAAATAATTAGGTACTAATTTATTTAAACACTGATACACAAAAATACCTGTCTGATATTCCCTCAACTGCCCAACATTTAAAATATTAAAATGGTGATAACAATCCAATGTACTTTCACAATTTTCAAAATCACCGAGCAGGCACAGTGCTGTATTCTGCACAATTTGTATCCGTTTAAAATTTACAACAAAATAACTAGCCCACACAGAACAACCGTATACAATATAAGGATGAATAATTGAATTATATAAAATTTTCAAAACTGAAACAGGAAAGACATGTTTAAATCTACGAGTCAGTCCTAGGCCCCGCGCAACTTTCACGATACAATTTCACTATGTCTTTTCCAATTTACATTACAATCAATCTGAAAACCAAGATACCTTGTATCAAATATCTGCTTAATCTCCGTACCATTAAAATTAACCACACCGAAAACATTATCAATAACTCCAGTACGACTAAAAATCATGTAATTAGTTTTACTCACATTCACTGCTAAGCAACTAAGACTAGTAAAAATATGCAGGTCAAGTAGCACTTTATTTGCTTTTGGAACAAGCTCACTCAAAGCCTTTCCAGCAATCGTTATAGCTGTGTCATCCGCAAAGAATGTTATGGTGGTATCAGAAATGTAGAACTGTAATGTGTCAACATAAATTAAATATAAAAGCAGACCTAACACAGAACCTTGCGGTACTCCACATAGTACAGGACGAGGTGAACTGACAAAATCCCCCACTACTACACGCATTGATCTACCATACAAATACGAACAAAACCAATCAATTGAATGTCTATTTATCCCTAAATGTGACATCCTATCTAACAACAGCTCAAAATCAACAGTATCAAAAGCTTTCTTAAAGTCAATAAAAATAGTTAAAGGAGTAGAGCCGCTCTCGAATACATTGTTTAAAACATCAAGAAGGTGGTGCACTCCATGACTAGTAGAATGAGATTTTCGGAATCCAAATTGCGTGTCACATAAAAACCCAAGAGAATGAAGGTAAGAATACAGTTTCTTATGAGCAACCTTTTCAAATATTTTTGTGAACAGTGGCAGAATCGATATAGGTCTCCAGTTTGACATTTCTCTTTTGTAACCACCTTTATGTAAAGGTATAATTTTTGCTTGTTTTAAAGCATCTGGAAACTGACCTTTTTCCAAAGATAAGTTTACCAAGTACAGAAGACAAGGCAAAGGTACGCGGTGACAGCCTCAAATGCCTTAAGGCGAAGACCGTCAATTCCTGCTGAATTCAATTTTATTGTTTTCAGTGCGTCTGCGAGATCAGACTGAGTGCACTTCACGAATTTCATGGAACGACCTTCCCCACGGTCATCAATAAACAGCTCGTTTTTATACCCATGGTCAGCAACATAATTTTTAACATCAATTCCAACATTTGAAAAATATTTACAAAACTCATCAATAATACCTTTCTTACCTTTAACTTGTTTTTCACCGACTACAAGTTCATCCACTGGTTCTATAGTTTTATTACCAAGTAGTGTCTCATTTATCACTTGCCAAGTTTCCTTAACATCGCCGTTTTTATCACGAAACTTCTCTGAATAATAATGTTTCATTGATGACCTTCTGAGGGAATTCACATTGTTCCGAATTTTCCTAAATTCTTCAAGGTTTTTTTGCGTTGGAGAATCAAGGTACAACCAATAAAGTCTGTTCCGTTCACTAATTTTTTCCAAAATTTTATTCTTGGGATATTTTTCTTCTTACGAACAACCTTTACAGGGCAACACTGATTATAAATAGGTGACAATATTTTTAAAAAGTGTCAAACACCGCCGATGCATTTTCTTTTTCATTCATAACTTCCTCCCAAGAAACTATACTTATCTCTTCTTGAAACTGTTTAAGATTTTCCTGCTTAAGATCCCTAACTGTTGTTTTCTCCATCTTAAAAACCTTTTTTCCATTTTCCCGAATTACGCACGCAAAAAAAAGATGGTCAGAACCTGGACATATGATCACGTCGCGATAACTTTTCTGTATAAGGTTCGCCGATAAATAATTATTATCAATAAGGGTAGCCGACTGACTAGTAAACCGTGTCGGTATTTCTGCTACCGGAAAAAAATTTTGTGACAACATAAGATTTAAAAAATCAAGGTTAGAACTACTTAAATTAAGAAGATTAAAATTAAAATCACCAATAAAAACCCGATCCAATTTCGTCGCCGCTGTATCAGAAATAAACTTATCAAAATCGCAAAGAAAATCCTCCAGATTAGCACTAGGTGGCCGGTATACTAAACAAACTAACAACTTCTTCTTCTCCAAAGCTTCAATCTCAATAGAAAAAGTTTCGATCTTACCCTCAATCTAACAGTTTTAATCCTTCTTTACTGTATATCTTACTTGATCCTTAATTATTAATGCAAGTCCACCCCGCATCATAGAATTTCTTGATTTTGAAACCAGCAGGTACCCTGGAAAATTAAATGATGGAAGAAAACTATCCTGTGTAAGAAAGGATTCGCGTATACCCAACATATGAATTTTACCACAACATGAAATAAGAAGGTTCGACACTTCAGAAAAATTTGACGTGATATGACATTTCCACTGAAAAATGCATAAATCCATATTTGTCACATTAGTTACATTACTATTCATAATATCAACATATCTACTATGCCTCATCGGCCTAACATTAACTTCAGCTGGATCATTTGCCATGCGACATAACAATACGTCATCAATACGAAATGGATTATTTTCAAGTGACTTCAAATGCAAAGGGTTAATACACGAAGCGATTAACATTATTAAACTTCACTGACAACAAATGATTATATGTCCCTGGTTGACGAAGGACAAAACCTGTTAATGGATAACTAATGGCAAGCTGCAAAAATAAATGAAAAACCAATGATACGTAACTAAAATTACTACAAGCAGGAATAAACTTATGAAGATATGCTAACTAATAATATATGCAAAAAATGAGACACGCATCAGAAGATTTCATCTAGCGACCAGAGCCTCCGGGGTGAAGAATCGCTAGTTTCACGAACAAAAATTTGACCTTGGTCGGACCATTCACACTTGTTCCCAAATTTATCTCTAGCCGCATTTAAAATTACACGCTTCTTGTGCGTAAGGTTTTCACTCAAAAAGATCCCGCTTTTTGCAAGTTTGGGTTTAGCTTTGAAGATAGACTTTGCAATCTCTTTGTTACGGTTCTTCACTATAACTGGCGCTACTCTGTCAGGTCTACTTGCAGGGTTGTTATTCAGGCTCAGTCTATGTACACTAATAAAATCGGAATCGACAATATATACAAGGCCCATTTTTTCGCGGATCACACTCCGCATGGTACTGTTTATTTCAACCGTAGCGGGCTGCTTAACACCATGAAATAGAAGCGAGTCCAGTTTTCCCTCTTTTTCGAAATCGTCCCGTTTATTTTCTAAACTATGAACTTTTTCTTCAAGTAAATCAATCTGATGGTTGATTCCTTTGAGGAATTTTTCCAAAAGCAAAAATTTGGCGGTGTATTCCACAGTGATTGCATCGCGGATTTTAGAGACAATAAATTCCTTCGGAAAGTTACCAACCCATCGTTCATTGGATTTTTCCTGTACCTTGCGCTGAATTTCCTTCCTAATGTTTTCTTTCATTTGAGCGATTTCCTGCTCAGACGCTACCAATTGAGCTCGAAGTCCACTCACATCAGCAGAAGCACTGTTGGCAGATCCGTCCTTATTTGTGTCACTTTGATTTTTAGCTTTTTTCAATACATCAAGATAAATTTCCGAAAAAGAACGAAGTTCTTCGAACGCTTTTTTTACTCCTTTCGTTATTCTCTTGGATACCTCCTCTTTGTTACTCCAGTAATCTATGAGTTGGCCATCTATGATGAGTTGCTGATCATGGGACCCTTAACAGAATACCCGATACTTCGTTGAACCCGTTGCAGTCTTCGCCGTCTCAATAATCCTGACTGGCCGAAGGGGATACCCCGCAAATCGTGCTAAAGCTATGACACCTTCCTTAAACAGGTTAGATGAAGGAGCCATTACAAAAATGAATAAAGTCACTAAACAAAGACTTATACGCAAGGGGGGCTTTTTATTTCCCCCCACTTTCCAAGAAACGCCTTCTAAGTATCCAAATTAAAGCTCTGAATCGTAACCAAAGAATTGAATCAGCAGTACGTCTTTACTGGCTGAGTGCCGAGACACAACTGATTGGATGTGTTTTGGGGAATGATGGGCGCGGGGGAGGGCTAGTTGCCCTCCAATTCCTTTTGACTATTCAACCAGGCACTAGCCGTTTGAATTTTAAATCAAATGAGCTTTTTTTGAAGTTTCTACGACAACACTTTCTATAAAAACCTTATATGCCCCAAGGGCATAACTTAAAACCCTTGCCCTAAGGGTTGTGGGGGAGAGTCCTCCTTAAAAAGACACTTTCTATCTGGAAATCAACTACGCTGAACGAAATATCAGTCGCAAAATTTTGATTGGATGTATTTGGGGGAATGGTGGGTGTGGGAAGGGGGGCTAGTTGCCCTCCAATTGCCTTAGAATATTAGAAAGGGCACTAATCTTTTGAGTTTCCAATCGAATGTGCCTTTTTGAAGTTTCTACGACAACGCCTTCTATAGAAACCTTATATGCCCCCAGAGCATAACTTAAAACCCTTGCCCCGAGGGTTGTGGGGGCAAGAAATGGCTATCTCAAAATTTTAATTAGATGTGTTTGGGGAAATGATGGGCATGGGGGGCTAGTTGCCCTCCAATTACTTTCGACTGTTAAAAAGGGCACTAGCCACTCCAATTTGCAATCAAATGAGCCTTTTTCGAACTTTCTACGACAACTCCTTCGATACGAAGTGCCCGGGTATAGAGAAAAAAAACACATTGTGCCTACATCGTTCTTTACTTAGGCAGCGCTAGCGTGCTGCCTATGATAATTAATATTAAGAAAGGTATACATTTTTTAGCTTTACTTTCTAAAAAAAGACAAAGTGCATTCTGGTGAGCCTTTCAGAAAAAGTTGAGTGGAGTAGTGAACTAAATCAAAACAGATTATATGAATACGGGTTGTCAAAAGGCCTAATTCAGGAATGACTCAGAATATTAATTTGGAACTTTCAGGAAATGATTAGAGAGATGATCAATTGACCAAACGGACAAGCTTTCTGCGCTACTACTGTTAATACAGCTACTACTACCACACCACTACATTTGCAATATTCAAGAGAAATTTGACCTAAATCAAAAGACAATATGTGTATTCACACTGTCAAAAAATGTACATCAGGATTGGTTCGAGTATTAAGTTGGTACTTTCAGTAAATTCTTAAAGGGGAAGATCGCTTAACCAGAAGCAATAGGTGTACACTACATTTGCTACATTTACTACTTCTATAACGACTGCTGATAAGGCTAATAGTATTCAGATGAAAATTTCAAGAAGTATTTAAATACACAGGTTATCCAAAGGATATATGAGCATTGGCTGATTGTATTAAATTGAAACTTCCAGGACTTGATGAGAGGTACGATCAACTGGCCAAAAGGCAATACGCTAATGCTACCGCTGTTTCTAGTTCTATTGCTAATACTAATAGTGCGACAACTTTTACAACTATGAACAAGGGTACGAAGGTGACATTTTAGGGAGAAGGTGAACTGAATCACAACACGCCATCTCTGTACAAATTGTCAAAAAGGCGTATCAGCTATATCTTTGGAAAGGCTAGGTGTGTAAAGTTAAAACTGGCAGGACCTGTTTTACGGAATGTTAAACTTTCCAAAAGACAATATTTGCATCCTGTTGCTAGTTCAGACTGCTATTACTATTATTACTACTTCATATATTACTACTGCCACTAAAGCTAAGACTAATGCTATTGTTTCTGCTGCTGCTACTACTGTTGCTAAAGCTAAGGGTATTAAGGCAAAAAACTTGTGGAACATTGAAACTGTATTGAACTAGTTCGCAACATACTATGGCCATACAGGTTGTCAAGGGGGCGTACTAGCAATGCTATAGGAACGGCTGAGGGTATTAAGTCTAAATTTTTATCGTTTGTTAAAGGGGATGCTGAAGAAAATAATAGTGCTGTGTGCATAATGCTAATGATTATATTTTAATTCATATATGGTGACCTAGATTTGATGGGAGTAGATATAATACATTTGTTGTTTTTTTTATATATTTGAAATTTTCCGTTTTTTCCTTATAGTATCTGTCTTTTCTTAGTCACTTACTTTTGGTCTTTTGTTTTATTTGCTGCTATTGTGGTTTTCATCTGTACTGAAGAACCCTTGTTTAATATAACTAATCTTGTCTCTTTGGGGCTTTATGCCCGTTTTTTCTAGTTTTTCTTTTGTTAGTTTACGACTTAACTACTAGAGGGATAATCGAAATATAATGTTCAAAAAATAAATGAACATTTTCGGACGACCATTAACTCCTAAAAGTCACTTTACGTTAGCAACCCCCAGGAAATTTTGGCCGGATAAGACGCAGAAACACGGTGCTTAACAATTGTACGCTTAATAATAATACGGTGCAACGGTGCTATGAAGGACCGTTAACTCCTAAAAGTTACTTTACATTCGTAACCACCAGGAAGTTGTAGTCTAAAAGGAATCAGAAACAGGGTGTGCCGGACTTAGAGAGATCTACGCAATCTGCACACCTCGGTTCAACCATTATACGAGTATATCACTGGACCGAGAAGCCTGAGGGATGACCGGTGACTTCTCCTTGTTTGTCTTGGCATTTCGGGAGGCAAATGTGGAAGCAGTTCATTAGCAACAACCGCAAGGGTGTCCGCACAACCAATACCATGTTGAAAGCCAAATTGATGGGGAGGCGTGTAACATTTTTCTTCTAGCTCTCTTATGAAGTTTAGGTCATAAAGCTTGCAAAGGGTGGTTGATACATTTATCGGTCTGAGAGATGTGCACTGACTGAAGGTTTCTTCATTTTTTCGGAGTAGGAGAAAGATATCTCACACAGAATGTTGGCGCAGTCAAACCTCGAATGAAAATCATTTGAAGTGATGAATTGTTATGTTCTAAAAGCCCAAAACCACTAAATTTTATCTGTAGAGCGTGAATTACATCTGTACCTTATTACTGATTAGGTGTAAGGCACAGAATAGAATCAGCAACATAAATTACAGATACTACTTTATCAGAATCAGGGAAAGCATGTAAAAATTGGTCAAGCTCTTCAACATATTTGTGTTCAAGTTGGGGGTCTGGTGGAGAAAATTCAGCCTCGTAAAACGAATACCAATCAGATAAAAGAATATCGGCAGCGGAAAGAGGAGTTTTGGGGATCCTGGGACGGATAGAGGACCAAAGTAAATGAGGATTATCTTTGAATTTTGGTGCCGTCTGTTCTGTGATTTGCTTACGGTGAATCTGAAGCTCCTTAGCAAACTTCTTCTTTGTTGCAATACGGATGGAATTAACAAGACCAGACCGTGGTCGGTGGCATTCAATCCATAAATGTAGCCAAAAATTTGCTGAATCAAGTGATTTGAAGAGACCTGGATTTTTCTGCCACTTAGGAACAGTTCCTCGATGCCAACGCTTCAATGAAACAGCAGGAGATTCTGCATATTGTAAAGCGTGGAATGTCTCTGCAAACTGACTATCAAGAAGAATACGTTTTACCTATGCGGCCAACATCCAGCGCCTTCTCAACCTAAAAAGGGGGAACTTAACTTTGGAAAAGATAATATCAGCACTATACCAGTACAGTTCAATTTTTGTTGATGCCCAATTCCGTACATAATACGGAGTGGGTGTTTTTGGGGGATAGATAGGTATATGAGAATTTTTATTTGGTGAAAAAGAATACAATATTGGCATGAGATCAGATTTTAATGAATTAAACAGTAGGTTTGGTCGTTAGACATATTTAAATGGAAAAGCAACACCCAGGTCTATTTTGACGAAAAAAAAGAATTGTGATTATATATGCAATTTCTATTTTTGTCAACAACAATCAAAGTATTATTAAATATTTCACCAAACAGAGAAAAGCGGGCAGATGGAACAGTTCAGTTGAAGTTAAGATTTCAAACTATTCGATAGGTAGAACTATTAGAAGTAAAAATCGAAATACTTTTACAAAGTTTTTCAGCCCCAAGAGCAAAAACGCTAGTCGGACGTATCATTATGGTAGTCAGTGGGCAAATAAATATTATAGATAAACACATGATCAACTTTAAGAGCAAGAAAGTAATCACTGGTTTCTACAAGCACTGAACGTAGAGCAAAATTCACGTAAGTCACGAGACCTTCCGACGGTCTACCGCCAGCACTGTTTTGCTTAGCTGGAGGTGCATAGCAGGTGAACCCGTCTTTAGTATCCAAAAGACTAATGCTTAACTCACTTAAAAGATGCTCTTGTAGGCAAATCACGTCATGTTTTGACACGAGCTCATCAAGAACTGAAGACTTTTGAACGAACCCGCCGTTAATGCTTAGAGTTAAGCACCTTTACTAACATTATGGTCGACCATGAGCACTTTGACCACGAGGGTTAGGCTGAATTCTAGCTGGACAATTATTTGGGCATTTCACACTATAACAAATATGGCCAGCGGCCTTGCAAGACACAGAACTTACTAGCAGTACACGCATTTGAACGGTCAGATACGTGACTAGCAGAACCACATCTACCACAGAAAGTACTTGATTGGCAGTTCACTGCTAGGTGCCCTAACTCGTGACACTTAAAGAATCGACGGGGAAGGAAGATAAATTCCTGAATAGGCAGACGTTTATAACCAATGCGAACTGATTCTTTCAGGAAGAAATCAAGGTCGCTAAGAGTCTTGAATTGCATTTTAAAGGTAGGAGTGGCAACAAACTGGTTTATGTTCGTGCTTTTGGGGATAATTTGCCGAAGGCCAGCACAGTCTAAGGATTGGGGCACTTGTTTAAAAACGGCTGCTAGGACTAGTTCTCTAATAGAAGCATTTATAAAAGGATGAGAGGTTTTCGTACTCTCAACTATTTTACTAGCCCCTGATTTGGAGCGCACAACAATTTTCCAGTCGTTATTCGATTACTTCAGTCTCGTAATATCATTTGAAGCTTTCTTGCATATATTGTCAATAAATTGTTTAAGGTCATGAGGATCCTTGATATCTTGTGGACAGTCTTCAAGCACTTCAGCATTCGATGGCTTTACGATTTGAGAATTTTAAGTAGTAGAGGTTGACGCATTGTTAACTTGGTCTGCATTCAAAAAGTTCATATTTAAGAGCGCGTGGGTTTTGACGTCAATAAATCCATCTAGCTTACGGGAAATATCTTTTCCTTTTGTAGCCACTGTAGCAGAAACAGCATCGCCAACAGCTGCAGTTTTGCAGGTATTGAAAATGGCGAAACGCGGTATATTTTACTTCTCTTTGGCGGCTGAGACAAAGAGCTTACACATGTCAATAACGTTTTCTCGTCTTTGAAATGACTGACGACTCGGCCTTGCGCATTAATCTCAGATTAAAGAAGTATCTTTGCTGATAAAATCGCATCATGCGTGAAGAATTTCACAGCGAGCTTATAATACAATCTATTTTCACACCCTCAGAAAGTGATCGCGCAAGAAAATTCAACACAGCATTCCAAATGGGTTTTTTACTTATTCTTTCTTTTCAGTAATCAAGCGGAATCCAGAATTCACAGTCCAGGGGCAGCCCAAGAATATACGTCAGAATACAGCAGGAGAGTCGCAATCGGAAGGTAATGCGTGTGCACTGAATTACTGCTGAAACTGATTTAACCCCAATAAACGAGGGAAGTTTCAGCCCCCGTTCAACCTGATCACCGCAGTTTAAGGGAGACTCTCTCAGAAGGTACAACGGCACTTGCCACGGGTTTACTGCCCCTCTTCTGCCTGTCAATTGGGGTTACATAAAAAACAGCTAGGCACAATATATATATAAATGTTCAGAAATTAGGTCAATACAAATATATCAGGATTATACGTCACTAATCCCTATTGCGAAAATTTTAATCTTTTACCTCTTTTTCAACTTCGAAAAAAACAAAGTGCCTTTGCTATTCTACTTTTCGCCGCTTCAATCAATCCATCAAAATAGCAAACTGGTAAGTAAATTTTGGCTATAATGTTTTTTTTCGTTTTCGAGTATTACCTTCTTTTTCTCATTTACTCCAAGTTAAACGAAATTAGACTTCTTAAAAATATTTTTTTTTAATCTGGAACAGATAAAATAAACAAAATTCTTTTATCCCGCATACCTTCTTTTGTTATGTATTTACCTAAAAATTTCAAAACAGGAATCGACTTGGCATAATAACGTAAAAAAACTAGATGAATGTTTATATATTTTTTTTAATGCTAAAAAAAAATGCTAAGATATTATTCGGATGATTTGACAGAATTAATGTGAGGGACAAACCATTTTTTCAAGGACTTCATAGTGTGGTGGGGGAGGGGACTTGCCTTATCCCCTTTTATTTGATTTCTTGTTGTTCATGACTTTCAAAAAAGTCTTTACTCTTCACTGTTTGTGTTTTTAAATGTCTTAGGGAGAAAAAATTAAACATCTCGTCCTCAACACCTCGCTCTTTGCGCTGAAGTTTTTCATTGTTTAGAAAAATAGAGTTATTAGAAAGAGTCAAACTGTAGCATAAAGAGCAATGCGTTAATGAGAAAACAGCCGCTTTCATGAACGGACCAATTTCTATCCTTTTTAAACTTTAATGTTGCACCTTATTTTCAGTTAAAAAACTTGTTTTTTTATCGAATTTCAAAACATTTTGTCTAAATACAGGTTTTGATTTCTGGTAATCGCACATGAATAATTAAAACGAAATTTGAATACTAATTTGACTGTTTTTGGTTAAAAAGCTTTCTCGAAAGTTTTTTAATTTTATTTGCGAACTTTTTTATTAGTAATATATATACGTTACTTACGAATTAACTTCTATAACGAACTTTTATATTTATACACTTATAATACGTATATCAGAGGGTTCACCCCTAGTCAATACCTCGCTCTTTACGCTAAAGTTCGAATTTTATTCCAATTCTTTTAAAATGACCCCTAATCACAAAAGCCGTGAATTAGACACGAAGACACGTGAATTAGACACGAAGGCACACAGCTCGGTCCAATTATCTAAGGGAGGATGCGCCGAAAACCGAGTACTTGAGGAACAGCTTCATCCGGCGTTGCACTTCTATCTGGAACGATCTTCTTGAGGATATTATCCCAGCAAATCCCTCTGTTGACACCTTCAAAAGAAGGTTCAATAGACATTTAAAACCTCGAGGCCATTGAAAGAGGTAAATGAATGTCGGCATATCAGATACTTTGAAGTACCTGGCAACGTGAATATTGGAATAAAAAAAAAAAAAGAATAAATAGCTCTTATGAAAGTACTAAAAAAAATTTAGCGTAAAGAGAAAGGTATTGACAAGGGGGCGACCCTAATCATATGTTTAATAATTTCTATTCATTTTAATTTTTAATGTTGCTCCTTACTTTTTGTTACAAACTTGTTTTTTTAATTTAAGTTCTTATCTTTTTTGAAACAATGCTGGGAAAGTTGACATCCTCTTGCTATCGATGTCCCGTAACACAAGGCAAGACCCCACCCCGAATTCCGACCCCTCACTACCCGCAAAAGTCCCCCCTAAGAACGTTTGTATGCTTCCCAATAACCAATACTATATGTAAACATTGGGCAAAGTTCATAACTTGCAGCCCTTCTCCCGGGGACTGTGGGGGATTAAGTCATCCCCAGAGACATAGCAAATATATATTTCAACCATGCTGAACAAAATGGCTATCTCAAAATTTTGATCGGGTGACTTTGGGAAAAAAATAGCGTGGGAGGGGGCCTAGTTGCCTTCAATCGTTTTTTCCTCAACTTTGGGAAAAAATTTCCAGGCACTGCAACTTTAAACTTCCGTTTGAATGAGCCCTCTCGCAAGATTCTATGACCCCTGGGTCGATACGATCACCACTGGGAGGAAAAAAAACAAAAAACACACATTTCTGATCTTTCTTCTGGCAAAAAAGAAAAAGTACACATTTTTTCAGAT
The DNA here is from genome assembly GCF_049724085.1 of Artemia sp. Qi Xiang Cuo. Classification (NCBI taxonomy): domain Eukaryota; kingdom Metazoa; phylum Arthropoda; class Branchiopoda; order Anostraca; family Artemiidae; genus Artemia; species Artemia sp. Qi Xiang Cuo. The sequence continues at coordinate 18,047,641 of NC_142806.1, forward strand.
ATGAGCTTAAAACCTCTTAATTAGTGTTCTCTGAGGGTGTGACTTTCATTAAGGTTAGCCTATAGCTTCTAGGAGATGTTTCCCCTTCTATCAAAAATAAGGTAAATCTTCTGAAGCGCGTTGCTTTTCACGAGTATGACAACGTGATTCAGCTAATAATTTTGAATTCGACATAAAAATCTGATTCCTTTGATGCATGTATTGATATCAAAATTCTGCTTCTTATAGCTTTGATCACTACTGTACCGGGTCGCTCCTCACTGTAATTCGTTACCGCGAAGTGTTCGAAAAACTTATTGGAATTGCTTGATAATAAGTGTACAATGTTCTTACCGACGATTTTTGCTGTTTTCTTCCAATATCTTCAGGTAGAACAAATGAAAATTACGCTAACTCCTGAATGGAGCATCAATAAAGTCAATCCTTTCATATTGAGAACTTACTTTTGGTCCCTAGACTCAGTGATTTAACTGGCTAGATTTTTATTCAACTTTACCAAAGTTTTCACTCCACCATGATTCATTCATGAAATGCTATTATCTTAAAAACTTTCATTACCAATTGCATTGCACCCAGTTTTTCAACTGGCTTCTTGTTTGATTAAATAAAAAAAAAACAAGTTTTTTTAAGTGAAAGTAAGGAACGACATTAAAACTTAAAACGAACAGAGATTATTCCGTAGATAAAAGGGGCTGTCCCCTCCTCAATGCCTCGCTCTTTACGCAAAAGTTTTTTTATTGTTTTAAAAAACAAAGTTGTGTGACAGTCAAACTGTCACACGAACAATCAGAATAATTTCTGTTCTTTTTAATGTCGCTCCCTACTTTCATGAAAAAAAAACTTGTTTTGTTTATTTCATTTCTGAACGTTTTTGAATTAATGCAGCTTTGATTTCGGCTCACCGTACATGAATAATTAAAACAAAATTTGCATATTAATTTTACTTTTTTGGCTAAATGGCTGTCGCAAAATTTTGTTCTGACGTAACTTACGAATTAACTTACGTAAAGAGCTTCTACATTCGTATGTTTTTATTACGTATGTTACAGAGTTTGCCCCCTAGTCAATACCTCACTCTTTACGCTAAAGCTCGAATCACAAACTCCTGAATCACAAAGGCCAGATAGTTAGAAGAGATAGCTCTCTAGAAATCACTAAAAAAACTCCAGTGTAAAGAGTGAGGCACTAACTAGGAGGCCAACACCCTCATATACGTAATAATTTCTGTTCCTTTTAAGTTTTAATGTTGCTACTTAATTTCAGTTGAAAAAAAACTTGTTTTTTTATTTAATTTCTAGTCGTTTTTTTAATAATGCTGAGAAATCCAGTGCCCCCTTCATAGAAATGTCCATTCCCCCAAGGAAACATCCACCCCCATAACCCCCTTCTCCGACCCCCACAACCACCAGATAAAAACCCTCCTGAAACGTCTGTATACTTCCCATTAACCAATACTATATGTAATCAATTGGCAAAGTTCATAACTTGCAGCCCTTCCCCCGGGAACTATGGAGGATCAAGTCATCCCAAAAAATTTTTTTATTAGGTTTTCAACTATGCTGGACAAGATGGCTGTCTTAAAAGTTTGATTAGGTGACTTTGGAAAAAAAAATTAGCATGGAAGAGGGACAAGTTACCCTCCAATTTTTTTGGTCAATTAAGAAAGAGTACTAGAACTTTGAATTTCCGTTTGAACGAGCCTTCTCACGATATTCTAGGACTACTGGATCGATACGATCACCCCTGGAAAAAAAAAATAAACACGCATCCCATATGTTTCTTCTGGCAAAAATACAAAAATCCACATTTTCGCAGATAGGAGCTTGAAAGTTCTATAGTAGGTTTCTCTGACACGCTGATTCTGATTGTATGATTTTCACTAAAGTTCTATGATTTTTAGGGGTTGTTTTCCCCTTTTTTCGAATATAAGGCAAATTTTCTCAGGCACGTTACTTTTGATGGGTAAGAATAAACTTAATGAAATTAACACATTTGAAATCAACATAAAAATATGATTCTAATGATGTATGTATTGATATAAAAATTCAGTTTTTTACAGTTTTGGTTAGTATTGAGCCGGGTCGCTCCTTACTTACAGTTCGTTACCACAAACTGTTTGATCACTCAAAAGACTAATGAAGACATCTTCGCCAACAGAAAAATCTATTTCTAAATTCCAAGCCTCAATAGATCCGACTTGTGACAATTGATAAATTGAGTGCTTGCCCCCCCCCCCAAAAAAAAAAAATTCGTGGAAGTTTTAACTGAATCCTGAAAATTGTAAGACGATATAGGGTGGTTGCTCCAACAATACATATAAAATTTGTAAATTTTCTAACAAAAACTAATATGTAATCTATAATATTTGAAGATTTTTCACTTCTAAGAATTCTTTTGTGCTTATTCAAAGAGCTTGATGAAGAAAAGTTTTTTTTATGGATAACACTTTCATATATGCATGTTGGAATTAGCACTTAAGTGACTTGGATCAGAAATTTGTTCTTATATACATGCAATTTAAATGGTTTTTCACATGTACGTCCTCATTGGATTTTATTCAAAGAGCCTGATTCACAAAATCTTTTCTCATATATATTACACTAAAAGTATTTTTCACTTGTGTGCACTTGTTTATGCCTGATCAAACACCCAGACTCAGCAAAGCTTCTCAGCAAAGCTTCTCAACAAATATCACACTGAAAATGTTTTTCATTTGTATATATTCGTTTATGTTTAGCCAAAGCTGCCAAATTAGAAAAAGTTTTCCTACATTTGTTGCATTGAAAGGGTTTTTCACCTGTATGAAATCGTTTATGGGAAGTCATATGTGCTAACTGAGCAAAATTTCTTACACATCTTTTACTGAAAGGGTTTTTCACCTGTATGTATTCGTTTATGCTGAGTCAAATCACCCGAATGAGTGAAAGATGGCTCACAAATAGCACACTGGAAAGGTTTTTCACCCGTATGTAGTCGTTTATGTTAAGTCAAAGATGCTGAGTGAGTAAAGGTTTTCCTACATATATCATGTAAGAGTGAAAGGGTTTTTCATCACGGGAAGGGTCTTTTACCTGTATGAACTCTTTTATTCTTAATCAACGATGACCAGTCAGCAAAGGTTTTCTCACAGAAGTCACACTGAAAGGGTTTTTCAATTGTATGTAGTCGTTTCTTTCTAAACAAACTTCCCAACTGAGGGAAAGATTTCTTGCGTAAGTCACAATGGAAAGGTTTTTCCCATGAATGTGTTCTTTGATGCCTTTTCAAATTCCCCAATAAAGAAAAGGTTTTGTCACATATATTATACTGAAAGAATTTCTCTCTTTTATGTGTTCTTAGATGTATTTTCAATGTACATTTATTGGAAAATCTCTTTTTACATACGCAGCACTTGTGATGTTTCATGAGCTTCCTATCGGGCGAATAGCGATTCAAGACATTTCACTTATCAAGTTGGCCAGTTACCCTAGAATCTAACGCTCATGAGTTTAAACTAACGGCGGTGGACAATTCTTGCGAAATAACTGGAAATGTACCCCCGAGTAATATTGTTTCAGACTCGCTTTCTAAAGAATGACCAAGTAAAATTAATTGTTCTTTCATGTTATAAACATTGTGTTGCGAACAAATCGGACATCTTCTTGATTATCCCATTTGTTGCTCAATAAAATGATCCACAAAACTTGTATAATCTCTAACTACAGCAAAGCAGACATCAAATTTTATAGATGAAAATTGTTCACAGCCAGTGTCTATATGAAGTTTTAGTATAAGAGATAATTTCTCAGTCTTTCCGCAGAAGTTGCAACGCCAGAGATTCGGTTGAGTTTCACCACCAATGCCACAAATAGTTGAATTCATTACTTCTGAAATTAGGGGATAAAATAAAATAAAAGTCAATACTACAGCTAAGAGTATTACGTAAATATATTATATTGAGAAACATTGGATGAATAAAAATTTATGATTTAAAAATCTGTTTCATTTCATAGCTATAACAGAAAACAATATTTAAAATTCAACCCAGAGAAAAATATAACAGTTAAAACACTTGAAAAATTCAAAATCATAAAGAGTTGAAGAAATTATATTATACTTATAGACACTTAAAAATGTATATAATTCTATACTTAACAATACATACACCGAACTTAAAATACTTGTAACTTGAAAAGTCCAACAAAATATTATACACTTAGATACAATTGACAGCCGATTCCCGATTTTATTTCTTTCTCCCCTCATATTATCTTTTAGAATTGAATTGACCTCAATTTAAGTTTAGGTTTCTTTCTTTTCTTTATCTGTTTGTTCTATAATTCATTATACTACTGAAAATCTTTACACAACAGCAGAGGATTATTTAGGAGGAGGGGGGGGGCAAGCACCCCAGAAGAGAAACCGAGGGGGGGGGGTCAAAGCTAAAAAGCCAAGATAATAAACAGAGAAAAAACTTCCGAAAAAAACTAATTTTTGTTTAATTTAGATTTAACGCTTAAGTAGCTCAGTGCTAGTAAAAGAGGCAAATAAAAGCTTTTTTATGAGCTAAAACCTCATCGTAACTAGCGTTGAGGCTTGTCTTAATTGACAGATAACGGTAATAAGTATCTTTTATTTTCGTGTATTATCGTTAATAAGGCATATATTACTAACAAATACAACAAGCTCATTTATTTGAAATTTGAAGAGCTTCGCGTTTAAGTGGATCATCTGTTCCCGTTTTCTTGCAAGAAAAGGAGAGAAAATAAGGAGGCAAATAATGAAGGAACGAATAATAACGAAAAGAGAGGAAATAAGAATGCTAAGAAGAGGCGGGTATGACTATAGACTCTTTTAGCAATCATGTACATGAATTAAGAGATGTTGGGATTTATTCTCTGTCATTTGCTCTCCGCACGCTACTTAAGATACCTTATGACTGCTGCTGCACCTTTCATAGTAAGGATCCACCTGAGGTTGCAGATGTAAACCCCACCTGACTCTTAAACCATGCTTTCTCGAGACCAAAACATAATTTGTACTTCATAGAAAATACACTTTGGATGTTTTCACATTTTTAACTTTAATAAATAGAAATTATCAAAACTTTAAAGAATAAATATTGATATATATATTTTAAATTGCAAATAGTAATTTTTTTGTCCGAAAATAGAAGCCCATTATTCCTGTTTAGGAACCATATATTTGGGCAAACTATTTGTTGGAATACTTGAATGTCTTACCCCAGAGCTAAGGTCTATATCTGACCCTATTGGGAAGGGTCTAAGAAAATCTGTGTGGCATCGATAATTAAGTTTTAAAAAAAGTGTTTAAGAGGTAATCTACAGTAAAATTCTCGTTGAGGGGCTTCTTGTTATCTTGGAAAGTAATTGAGAAAGAAAAATGAAATTTCCAGGAAAAAATTCAGAGACTACGTTATACTATAGGAAGGTGTTTTAAAGCTCTTGACAAGATATTTATGACTATAAGGCTATTTCTAAGGCTTTGCCAATACCTTGAAACACTGGTCTTAACCTGTTTTAATCGCTGAAAAATTGATATTTTCCTTAATTTTTTTGTGAGTCAGCTTTTATTTGATTCTAGGTTTAGACAACACAATTCAGATGATTTTAATAGGATTTTAAGCCACATTTGGATTTCTTTTTCTGATTTTGGACAGTTTTTTTTTTGGAAATATGGAGCAGTTCTTGGAAAGTCCAATGCTTTCCTTGCAACTTCAATTTTAATCATCTTTGGACCGTTGAAAATGATGGTTTTTTTCTATGGGTTTTGGGTATAAAAAAGGTTAAAATACTGTCGATTGTGATATTTTTTTTTACACTGAGGTGAAATGACAGTTTTAACCGGCTTAACAGGATAAGTAAAAAACATTGCAGAATTGTTTTGAATTTTTTTTTATTATAATGAACTAGTAAGTTTGAAACCAATGCTTTAGCCCTTTTTTATATTTAAAAACTATAGATAGAATTTATTATTTTCAAGGGTTATAAAAGGACTTAAATTAAATATGCAAGAAAAGGAATTATTATATTCAGAAGAAGCCTAAAAAATTCACTTTATTCGTAGGTCTTTTAGATAAACTGCTCAATATGTTTAACTTGTTTACAACATTACAAATCAAGATTTAGGCAAGTTATGAGGCTCAATACAATTTTCTTGGGACTTGTGTGGCTTGTAGATTTATTTCTGAAAACTTCATTTTTATAACACAAATTTTTTGTAAATTTATCAAAGTTCAATGGCATTTAGAGAGAAAAGGGAGAGCCAGATACTTTAAAAGGGTGGCCAGTGTTTATCATCTTTTAAATTATCTTCAGCATATTTTCATTAGAAAACAGACTATAAGCTCTAAACATCTTTCCAATCACTTCAGAAATCCCCCCTTCCATGGAATTTTTCGCAGAAATCAAATCCCGCCGAAGATTCCCCTGGAAAATCTCCACGTGTAAAACAAACCTGGGAAAGAGAAAGTAAAACAAATAAAAATAATTTCAAATGTCAAATCCTCTTAGTGTAAAATTTCTCCTGAAAATTTCTCTCTCCAGGAACAAAATCTACAAAAAACCCATCTCAAGCATAAATCTTTCCCTGAAATCGTGTATACTTCCCAATAACAAATACTACACATAAACAATGGGTAAATTTTATAATTTAAAGACCCATCCGCAGGGGCTTCAGAGGGAACCTTTGTGTTATCAAAGGCATAGTTTTGGAACCTTTCAGCCTTGCTTTTTATTTTTGTTCTTGTGGTTTTATCTACTTTTATCTACTCTTTTTTCTCTTTTTGTTGTCTGAATAACTGAGTGGAAATTTTGGCCTAAACAGTTGTATGTTTCTAGGTTATACTTAGATTTCATCTATTTAAATATTGAACATTTGCAACTACACAAGTTAGAATACTGGTAATGAAGACGAGTGTTCAACTCTATTCTGGCTAAGCACACTGAATTGATTTACTTGTCGAAGCAATTGAAAACAAAATCCTGGAATGTGGTAGCATTTTAATTAAGGAGAGTCTTTTGAAGCGTGTAAAATAGTTCTATATTGTTCTCTTTCGACTATGATTAAATTTGCCTTTGGATGAGTGTCTTCTGACAGATTACTTTGACTAATAATTTGATTGTTTTTAAGTGCTTATAAACTGTCAATCCTCCATGTGTCGTGAATGGCAATGAATTATCTTTGTTCTTTTTGTTATAAATGTAATCCTTTTGGACGGCTTATACACAATTAAGAAGAAAAAAATTACTTTGGAGATTAGCTCAAAATGTGGGATTTGAGAATCCTTTTTGTAGACCATGCTACAAGGTTTTCTCTTTTTATTGCAGCTTACTTGAATCCATGAAAAATAATCCAAAATTCAATTGCGAATTTCAGTTGCACTTTTTAATAAAAACTTTTGGATTTTCACTTTTCAGTGACTTTGGCTGTTCTTTATTTACGGCTTGTTAATACGAGCTGTTTTACCTAAGGCTCGCTTAAATGTGAAGGCAGGAGGGGAGTTTAAGAAATCAGATTATTTTTAGGGTCATAATTTCCACAATTTTAGAGGTAAACTGGCCCGAAAACTTCACCCCTAGAAACAAAAAAAATTTTTTAAACACGAAAAACGGGTTTTAATTTTCTAACAAGCAGTGAACTACAAAAAAATTATTTATGCACAAATGCTCCGAATATTTCGGCCCCAAATCCGGGAGCATTTATAAACGTAAAAAAAAAAAAAATAAATAAAGCAAAAAAAAAAAACAACTTAAATTACATTACAATAAAACATACTAAACACATAAAGAGAACAAAAAGCAAAAACGAAAGAAAAATATAAATAAATAAGAACAAAACTCACATATTAATTAAACACTTCCATGCACTGAATGTCTTTCAACTGGCCTCCTCTCAGTATATAAATGGAAATATATTAAATAAACACTTCCATGTACTGAATGTCTATATTGATTCGAATAGTTTTGCCAAAGCCTTGCTCGGACAGGGCCAAATCTACGGTGATTCGAAGAGAAGATAATGGAAGAACAAAATTACTATTTTTCTAAGAACGGTAAAAAAATCCTTTGAAATTTATATTCTAACCCGGGCTAATAATCATGAAGACTTACCTACAGTATAGCATACTGCTGTAATAGTGTCGATACGGTGGACTTACGATCTATTAATGACGTTAGTCGGCACGTAAGCTCGATCGGCGACATGAATCTATAGCCATTTAAACCAACCTTCTGGTCAAATTTTCACTGACCTTTGTAAAATACAGTAAACGCAAAGATTTTTTTGCTATTACCGGCTAAAACCCAAGATATTGTTTAATGTGTTTTCCTCTATTGGGACTACTTCTAGTAAAATACTCTGGGAAGCTAAAATCGTACTAATTCTAGTCATACTAATTAATCAAAATCTATTTTTTTCTTCTGCGTAATGGTATCAACCCCATATTTCTGCTACCCATTCTTAATTTCGTCTCATTTTAAGCATATTTTCAAATATATAACTTTTTCCGTTCTAGGTCCTTTAGTTAGTAGAGAAACTCATTCTAAGAATCTAACTTTGTCTAGGTTTCAAGTATAGATTCTTAAAGAATGTGTTCCAAACGTGACTCAAATAGGCCATCTCTAGTCTTTTAGAGTTTTTACAAGTCCCTTGCATCTTCAGTCGGCAATTCTTAAAACGCATTTTATGCTTTACGATTTAAGTTAGATTGAATTTTTGCTACCCAGTTTTATTCCGGTCTACCATTTAATTCATTTTTTTTCCGTAATTGGAGATAAAAAAACGTACATCTTTGTTTCCCATTATTGGTTGAAGGATTACTATACTCATTAAATCTATAAGAAATTATTGTTGAGGTGCTTGGAAGCTCTTCCTATGATTTTTTCTATTATTAGCCTCTTTTTCTCCGTTTCCCTGTCTTTCACTTTTTCCTCCGTTTCCCTGACAAAGGATTAATCGGTGAATAAAGTATAGAAAAATAAAAAGAAGTAACGTACTTAATAAAATAATAAGATTAGAAATTGGAGGTGAAAGAGAACTAAACAGATTAGAGATTGGGAAGCCATTGCATTGTAAGTAGTCAAGTGAAGTTCAAGTAAGTTTATTATTATTAAATATGGTGGATGCAATGAAAATGTTTAAGAGGAAAAGACAATGTCCAGGGTTTTTTTAAGAAAATAAAATTGGAACAATAGAAGAAAAACATGTCTCCAAACCAAGAATAGAATACTTGAAGCTACAGTGATAACAGTGGTCAAATTTGGCTCTGAAGTGAGGGCAGTACCAAAGACAGAGGAGGATTTGCTGGTTTGTTGTTTGACAAATTCAAATTCTTTTGGGTACCCGTCTGACTGACCGTATTTCAATCAGAGAGCTGTACAAGAAATTTAGTTCTATCCTGATTACTAGGGCTGTAATAAGTGAAAGACTGAGATGGCTCTGAAACATCCTATGGATGAAAGATAACAGATTGCGAAAGATTGTCCATTTCGGACAACAATACGTCCACTTTGGGCCAAAAAAATAGTATGTCGTCCCCTGATGGCGGGGACGCATTCAGTAGTAAGTAATAGCATTCAAGTTAGAGTTTACTCTTTCTTTTTCTATATTACTTTTTTATTAATTCTTTTAATTATTAATTCTATATTACTAATATTTTAATTTTTCTAGTCAAATTCTAGTCATTGTTATCTTATTAAGTTGATCCTGGAACCCTTATTTGTTTACCTAGATCACTGATAGATGTGAGGCCAAATTCCTGAGACTCAGGTTCAAGTTTACATGGTACCAAAATGCTGGGAAAAGTTGTCGTCGGACTATCTTCTAGTTTGGGAAACGAAAAAGGGTCTGAAATGTCAAAGTGCTTCTTAATGTCACTTGTTAAAGCATCTTCAACTTCTGAAAACATAATTAAAAGAGATATAAAAGAAGTTTGACAACGTTGTATATAGATTTTACGAAAAGGCAATTCAGTAAATTCAAACAAAGATGTAGTTCCAAAAAAAAGTTATGCGTATAGAACACCTCTTTCTTAAAAAAAAATTATTTGATTGATTTGATTATTCAATCAAATAAGCTTCCTCCAAAATTTATATGGCTACATTTCCCATAAAACCTTATATGCCCCGGGGTCTAACTTTAACCCCTTGTCCTTGCCCTAGAACTCTGGGGTTTTATCCATTTCGAAGGCGTGTTTACATTCTATGTGGTATATTTTTAGTACCAAGGTTCTTTAAAAGTTTAGCTCCTAGCTAATTGGGGACAAGCCTCCGTAGAGGGGGGGGCGTCCCTTACTTGAAATATTTTACTCTTAAAATGGGGAACTGGAACTTTCAATTCCCGATCAAATGATCTTCCTTCAAGGTTTATACGACCATCCCCTTCCATCAAACCCTATATGAACCTGGAGAATAACTTACAACCCTTGACCCCAGGATTTGCAGGGCTGTGTCAACCCCAGAGACACTGCTATATGATCCATGAACTATTTTGAACAAAATGGCTATCTCAAAGTTTTGATCGAATTTACATGGAAAAAAGTGCCTGGGAGGGCTAGTTGCCCTCCGACCTATTTTGACACTTAAAATGGAACTAGAACTTTCAATTTTTAATCAAATGCGCCCCCTCCAAAGATTATACAACCACCCCTCCCATAAAAACCTTACAGGCCCCAGAGGAACAACTAACAGCACGTACTCCAGGCTGTATCTGTTTGTATGAACCCCGATTGTTATCTGATGTTTGGACTATTTTGAGCAAACTGACTATCTAAAAATTTCGGCTGGGTACGTTTGAAGAAAGGAGACCGTGGGAGGAAAGGGGTACTAGTCACCCACCTATCACTTCACTTTTAAAGAAGACACTAAAAATTTTAATGTCAGATTAAATGAGCCCCCTCCGAAGCTACAACCACCCCTTCTATGAAAACCTTGTATTCCCCCGGGAAAGAATTTCTTATCTATTAACTATCTTTAACAAAATGAGTATCTCAAAATGTTTATGGGATACATTCGGAGAAAAGAGGGCATTGGGAGAGGCTAGTTGCCCTCCGATCGCTTCTCACTCTGGATACGGGTGCTAAAACTTTCATTTTGCAATTAAACGAACCCTCTACAAAGTTTATACGACCACCCTATCAAAAAAAAATTCACATTCCAATGTGTAACTTTCAAAATAAGACACCATGCTCTTGAGTGTTTGTGACGACCCTAGACTTTTTTTTATCTGAGTTTTTAGTAATATTTACCAAAAAGTGCTAGACGGGATACTTTTGGGGAAAAGAATGCGTGGAGGAAGGGGCTAGTTGCCATCCAATCACTTCTAACTCTTAATACGAGCACTAAAACTTTTAATTTCTAATCAAATGAGCCCCCTCCAAAGCTTATACGACCACCCTTTGTATAAAAACCTTATATGTCCCGGGGTACAACTTTTACACAAGCACCCAGGCTCTGAAAGGGTTGTGTCAACCCACGAGTTTCTGTTATCTGATCTTTGATCTGTTTTGAAAAAAAATATATATCTCAATATTTTGATCGGATTCATTTGTGGAAAAAAGGGGTGGGGGTCTAGTTCCCCTCCTATAGATTTTGACTCTTAAAAAGAAAAAGAGGACTTTCAATTTCCAATCAAATGAATCCCTCCAAAGTTTATACGACCAACCCTTCCATATAAACCTTATATACACCCAGAGAATAACTTTCAACACGTGCCTCCGGGCTCTGGGGTATTTGTTGACCCCTTTTTTTTTTATTTGATTTTAGAACTATTTTGAACAAAATGGTTATCACAAAGTTTGATTGGATGCATTTGAGGAAAAGACAGCGTGAAGGGGGCAGGGTGCAAGTTGCACTTCAATCTATTTTCATTCTTAAAAATGGCACTAGAAATTCCGATTTTCAGTTGAATGAGTCCCCTCCAATTTTATAAGACCCAACTTTCTATAGGAAGTGCCTCTGGAAAAAAAATTAAAACCTTATGGCCTTTTTTTTATAAATAACGATAAAATATTGTCTCTGATAATATTGCTGAGGTTATTACTTAACCAGGAGTCAAGTGGGGTTACATTTTAAGGCCTATCTTTACAGATCAGTTGTTTTGCGTGATAGACTTTGTCAGATATTTTAAAAGCTATAAAAGCTATAAGAAAGCATGCAATCCGAGAGGCAAAGTAAAAATTGTGAAAAACAACTATTTAGCTGATGACTCGACGGTCCCGGCTGTAAACGTGAGCAAAATGAAAGATTTTTTCAAGCTTCTGAGAGTTAAGGGTGCAAAAATAATTTTGAAAATTAATTTTAAGAAGACTAAGTTACTTTAAATGAAAATTGGTGAAAGTGAAGAGTACGGGGTAACGAGAAGATTGGAAAATTCACTTACCTAGATATTATTATTACTAAAGTTGGTGTATGAAATAAAAATGTTAAAGTGGAATAGCCTCGGACAAGGATGTTTTTCAAAAATTAAAAAAGTTTTGAAGAATAGAAAGATATGTCTGCAAACCAACATTAGAATATTGGAGGAAACTACCAACAGATTCTTTTGAGCATCCTTCTGACTGATTGTATTTCAACCAGAAAGCTATACGAAAATTTGGTTATATCCAGATCCAAATTATTTGGAAAAAGTATTTCTTTTTGTTTGTTTGCATAAAATTTCTAATTTTTTGATTTCAAAGTTATTAGGTTGGTTCCTCTCAATGGACGAGGATATAATACATAGACTTTCTTGCTTAAAAATTGTTCAAGACTCTAAAATCTTCCTCTTTTTTTGGGTACTTTTCTTCAAGCTTACACGTCATTTAATTATAGACTATCAAGTGAGACCTCAAGATCGTTATGCGAAGCTAAAAAAAACTGAACATGCAAAGTAAACTTAAGATTCTATCCGCAAAAAACACCCAATCTTTTTGGGAATGGAGGAGTTAAGATTGTTTATTTATTCATGCATTTAAAAATCATTTTACAAATCCAAAAATTATTTCGGGAGGGGGTTTCAAACCTCCTAGACAGAATCCTGGTTAATACTGAAAAGTAATCATCTACCAGGTCTAGCAATGGCGCTCTATTTCTGAAGATATTCCTAATTTCCCTTAGTCTGTAACTTCAAGTGTCCGCTGATAGAAATATTTTTGCCTTTTTTTTACTTGATCCCTAGAAAAGTATACAAACGTGGAAGCTCCAAACTTTTGAATATGCTAATCAGGCTGAACTGTGAGAAGTTTTCAACGCGAATAGAGACAGTTGTACGTTTCTCGTCGATCAGTAGCTTGGTACTACATTTAGTCTTTAGTTTTAGTATTAAAGCTAGAGTTTAACATTTTACCTTTGCGAGTAAAATTTTAGCCAGTATTATACTATTATATTCTATCCAGGAACTCTGAAAATTTTTAGCTTGATCAGTAACAGATGTGGAGACTGTTTCCTGAGACTCGGGTTAAAATTTATATGATGCCGAAATGCCTGGAAAAGTGCTCATCAGGCCATCTTCAAGTTTGGGAAACATAAAAGGGTCTGAACTGTCAACCTTTTCCTTATTGTCAAATTGTAAAGCATCATAAATTTCTAAAAACATAAATTACAAGGAATATGAAACAATTTCCACAAAAATGAATATAAAGTTGATAAAAAAAGTATTGATCAACCTTAGGGCAAAAATGTAGTTCTAAAAAACCCAGTGATGTAAATGAACACCTAGTTCTTTAAGAAAATTTTGTGTAATGAGATCTTCAAAAAAATTAGAAAACAGAGGCTCCTGAGGCTCATGTGGCTCTTTGGTCTTTTAAGTGCGGCTCTGGCACAAACAACTACGAAGGCGCAATAATAAAAAAAAAACTTCGTAAAAAAAAAACTTCGTAAAAAAAGTTGCATTTTATTTTGATTAATTTAATTCTACTATAAATCAAGAACATATATAATTCTTTGTTTAAGTTGAAATGTTTTAAGAGCAAAAGCAAACATTTTGAAGAGAATTCAAGTTACAAGTGTGTTCCAAAACCATTAAAGACAGAACAATTACAATTTGTTCAAATATAAACACAGATCATATTAAAGATCTCAAACTGGTTCCGGCTTAATAAATAGCGACTGACAAGTCTTGTGACATAAATGATACAGCACAAGTTTCACTTTTTTTAAGATTTATGTTTCATAATCGTTTCATAACCGAGAAAAAGTATCGCAAGTACTGTAATTATTTAATGAGCATGAAATTTAGTTTTATTTAGTATACTACTTATGTAGTAAAAAAAAAAAGTAGTGCTTGTGCATTATCTGGTACAAGCCCGAGGACAAACCTGTTTTATCTGTCTGTATTAAGAGACAAGTAGCTTTTCCTTAGTAGAAAACAAGTTACGGGTGACAGAATATACAGGAATTATATAATTTGGGCTTAATATTCGCACACAAAGGGGTTGGGGGTAAAGTATTTGGAAAGCGTGAGGTTAGAAAACAATTCTTACTTCATAATATGCAGAATAATTTTAGGCCTACACGTGTAACACATTTTGCATGGAGACCCGCTAAATCCCCCCCCTCGCTAATGTTCAAATATATAGCCTAAATTTGTTAATAAAGTATTGTTTTCATTATATTTCGTTTTTTTTATCAGGATTAACCTAACTTCCCTTCTTGAATGTGTACCATATAATACACAAGCATCATACCAAAAAAAGTTAACTAAAGAAGGAGATTTGGCTCCTAATTCTTTAAAAATGATTGTAATGTTCCTACTTGTCTCTTTGGCTAATAAGTTTGCCGACCATTTCTCTTAACATCTTCACATGTAATGTTTAGTCGGAAAAGAGAAAGTGAGACAATTAAAAATAATTTTGAATATATTTTTTGGCAACTTACCCCACTGTAAAACTTCCCGTGGTAACTCGACTCCCAGAAACTTCCTTCAACAAAGAAAAATTACCTCAGTGAGTAATTTTTAATTTTTGAGCAGACGACTTGGGGGGGGGAGGGTTATTCCAATTTATGTTCGAATGAGCCCTCTCTCAATATTCTGGGACTATTGGGGTGATACGATCACCCCTGTAAAAAAAAAAAACAAAAAAAAAAAAAAACGCATCCCTGATACTTCTGGCCAAAAAAAATAACACATTTTTGCAGATGGAAGCTCGAAACCTCTACAGTAGGGTCATCTGACACGCTGAATCAGATGCTGTGAATTTTATTCAAATTACATGGCCTTTCATAGTATTATCACTTGTTTATTAAAGTCAGGCAATTTTCTGAGGCTTGCAGCTTTTGATTATCGAGACTAAGCTTATTTAATCATATATATTAGTTATCATAATAAGTCATTCCTTTTGATACATCCAATGGAATGAAAATTTCGTTTTGAGTTTTGTTTTACATTAAGAATAATCCAAAAAGAAAATATGATTTGTAGCTAGTTTAATTGTGTTTTTTACGAGTTTCGTAAAACTGAAAGTTTTTGTATAGACGTATCTGTCGTAACTATAGTTAAGGTATTTCTGTGTCTGATAAGTGCAGTTTTTACCTTGTTGACATTTGTTCTGTTTTATATTGTATTGATGAATCACGAAATCTCACTCATCTATCTGCAATGGTGGAGAGCAAGTATAAAACCCCGCCCTTTTACGGGCAAGGTAAAGATCTTGCATAATTCTCATCCTGATCAGTGAACGTTTTACCTCCCATCATGTCCTCCTCCAAGACTGATATTGCACAATTAAATCTACATAAAGAATTGTCTCTACATCCAAGAACTTTACTCTTGTGCCGTCACCAGAACCGGACAGAACCTTTTCATACAACTGACCAGGCACAGACACCCTCGCGAGTTTTCACCTCCCACACGGATTCGCCGTGCAAGTTTAATCCTATCTCCGAAGTATAGGTCGTGGCCAACTTAATCGGGCATTCATAATCTGTTTTTCCAAATATATATCTCCTGGCCCAAATACGCTCTGGTCTACTTCCCTTTTCCAGTGCCATCTTCCCTCCCCTTCCATTAACCCTCCTAGTGTTACTTTTTTTTACCAACTCCCCATGAGCCCCCCCCCCCCATGTTAATTTTAACTCTCGCGGCTACCGTGCCAATGCGACTCAAATTCATGCAGTTGAAAATTATCCTGCCATAAACACTAAATTTTCTACCTTGATGTCAACTCGAAAAAGATACAGTTACTTTTTCTTCATTTTTTTTACTTAACATTTCTTTAAGCAAGAAAATAGAAGGAAATATTTTCCTTCTATTTTCTTAGCAGAAATATAATTAGATAACTTACCATTCTTAATATCAGAAGCTTCAGGTAGAGTGAAATTTTCAGCCATATTTGGAATTGGTGATGAATCAACAACAAATTATTCCAATACACTTAAAGTCTATTCTAAAATGTAGAATACTAATAACGACGCTTGGAACTGGCCCTTCCTACACAGTAGATCAAAATGTCCATAGAAATTCGGCAATCTATAATAACTGATGTTGTAAACTGTAAAACGAAAATTATATTAATAAAGAAAAAGGATGAGGTTCACAAGATTCAACAGTCCAAATCAATAGAATAATATTCTCTCTTCATTTTGTATTATTAAAGAGAGGTAGAAATAGAGGTTTAACAAATGTATTTATAAAATCTAACTGTACTTCTATAGGCCCTATTTTTAAGTATCAAAAAAACTTTTAAATTGAAATTGCAGAATAACAGCTCTTTGCAGCTTGGAAATTTTTGAACAATAGAAGATTGACAGTTCAAGAATAAATTTTTGTCTAAACTAGGGTCCAAAATGATGTTTTGTAGCTCATATCTCTATCATGTCCTTTCTCAAAATCCAAGCAAATAACAAACAAATCTTACCAATATTTGTTGCTGTCTAAAACTCTTAAGCTGAGGGTTACAGTTAGTAATATGGTGATTTTTTAGCACTTAGCTAGGTACATAGTCAACTTATATCATTATTTGTCAATTCACATGCCTTTAAAGTATACAAATTACTTTCTTTTTAAGTAGTCTTTTTATCTGAAATTGCTCTTCATTATAAATACAGAGAAAATATTTAATTCTGTAGAGAAAATATCAATTAAATTTGAGAACAATTTCCTGCAAAGAGTACTTGCAACTAGTTGGGGTGACAACAGTCCTTGACCCTTAGATCAGGTTTCTCATGAAAAACACAAAAAAAAATACAAAGTTTTAGAAAATAGTGATGCCAGGGTTTTGTCAAATGAAGCGAGGACAACATTCCTGTGATTTTTGGTCCTGGACCTCTCAGGGCCTCAAGAAAACGGATCTGGTAGACCTGGTAAACTGGTAGACAATCGATCACCGTTGGTTGTTTCGTTAAACGTAACGTCAAAGCTTTAAAGGTACCCCTGAAGGAGCCGTGATCTGAGGATTGCTTGGTACCGACTTAAGCAAGTAATCCTCTATGATGCATTAAACATTGGACTATCTAGGTCTCAGTCCCTGATCCTAAAATTGTTACAAGAACCTAAATCCAATCCCTTAAAGCACTAATAAATACTTACTCATTTCATTCCTCAGACTGTGATGCTTCATGTTGATTCACATTATCCCCTCCCTCTCCTGATAGACAAAAATACTGTCTGCTCTATATGTTAAACCCATATTTTTTAACAGTTCAAAACTATTTGTCTCCATTGTTTTGTTACAAATGCAAATCACCCGATAAGAGCACACGATTAACAAAAAAGACAATACAATACGAAAGATTTTCTCACGCCTGTGTGTCTAGATCAGAGGGGTGGGGGGAGAGGAACTGAAGCGTGGCACAGTCAGCGTCTTAATGAAGTTTTTCTTCCTAAAAGTTAATTATTGTAGTGAATATGTGATTAAGTTATTATGATAGTTGTAAAAGAGTTTTAATAACTGTTTTAAAACATTTAATAATAAACACTAATAAACTATGTTAATCATCACAAAACATCAGATAGTGTCTACCACACTTTAGAAGTACTTTAATAAAATTCGATAGTTTTTTTATTTTGTCCACAGTGAAAAATTGGTCTATGCAATAGGAAGTATCCAGTTCCAAAGGGTAGGGGCTGGGAATGGGTAAAAGTGGGGGCAATGGAAATAACAGTAACTGGTAACCTGGGACTAAGAAATAAAAGTATATTACTTCCCAAGGATTACCAAGGATTACTTCTCCAAGGATTTGGTGCCAACCAGAGGCATCACCAGCCAATATATTTGGGAGGAGGCAACAGTTATAAAATGTTTAGCCTAGCTGACTAGTTATATATTAGACCTCACTTATATATAGATTTCATCAGGTATTAGCCAACTAGTCAGCTATCAACAGAATTTTATATAAGCCTACACTTTGCAAATAGCTATCTAGGCTAGTTTGCAATTAAGATCCCAAATATAACTTGTGTTTAAAATATCCAACTAGTCAGCTACCAATAAAATTCTATATACACAGTAAATGCACCAATGATTTGACAGTGCAATTTTGGAACCACTGTCGAAATTTTCCTTCAAAACAGGATAACTCTACTTAGTCATTACTTGGAACACCATCTCTTGAAGCCTTTGTTATATTTTGAGAATGCAAAACTTGGACACTATATCCAATATCAAATCAAATCAAAATCTCCTTCATTTCAAAATGCTTACACGATTGGGCCAATTCTTGTTTTTTTTTTTTTGTCAAGAAAATAGTAAATAACAGAGGCAACGCTGTAGCGTTGCCTATAGTAAAGGCCATACGGCTCCAATGTTTTATTATTATTATTTATTTATTATTTTTTTTTCCCAGAGGCACTTCATATGGAAGTGGTCATCATATAAACATCAAAATGGACTCATTCGACTGGAATTTAAGAGTTGTAGTGCCCTTTTTATTAGTCGAAAGTGAATGGAGGGCACCTAGCCCCCCCCCCACGCCCCGCCTGACCCCCAACATCTCCAATCAAAATTTTGAGATACCAATTTTGTTCAGCGGAGTTGATTTCCATTTAGAAAAATATATTTTTGAGGAGGACACTCCCCCACAACCCTCAGGCTAAGGGTTTTAAGTTATGCCCTGGGGGCATATAAGGTTTTTATAGAAGGCGTTGTCGTAGAAGCTTCAAAACAGGATCAATTGATTGGAAATTAAAGGGCTAGTGCCCTTTTTAATAGTCGAAAGGGAACGGAGCGTAACTAGCCCCCTCCCCCCCCCCCCACACCCGTCATTTCTCCAAACACATCCAATCAAAATTTTTAGACACCCATTTTGTTCAGAGTAGTTGCTTTCCAGACAGAAAATTTCTTTTTGAGGATGACACTCCCCTACAACCCTCAGGGCAAGGGTTTTAAGTTATACCCAGGGGGCATATGAGCTTATTATAGAAGCTATTGGCGTAGAACCTTCAAAAAAGGCTCATTTGATTGGAAATTAAAAAAACTAAGGCCCTTATTTATAGTTAAAAGGGATCGTAGAGTAACTAGCCCCCCCCCACGCCCCGCATATCCCAACAATAATTCACTCTGTTATTGTTGACAGTCTTTTTGTTCAGCTTAGGTGATTTCAAGATAGAAAATATATTTTTGAGGAGTAAACTCCCCCAAAACCCTCACGGCAAGGGTTTTAAGTTATGCCCTTGGGGCATATAAGATTTTTATAGAAGGCGTTGTCGTAGAAACTTCAAAACAGGCTCATTTGATTGGACATTAAAGGGCTAGTGTCGTGTTTTTTATTCGAAAATGATTGGAGTGCAACTAGCCCCCCAAGCACATCATTTCCCCAAACACATCCAATCAAAATTTTGAAATAGCCATTTTGTTCAGCGTAGTTAATATTAGGATAGAAAATATATTTTTGAGAAGAACCCTGCCTTACAATCATTGGGGCAAGGGTTGTAAATTATGCCCTGGGGGCGGACAAGGTTTTTATAGAAGGCGCTGTTGTAGAAACTTCATAACAGGCTCATTTAATTGGAATTGCAAATAGCTAGTGCCCTTTTTAATAGTCGAAAGTGATTGGCAACTAGCCCGCCCCCCACGCCCATTATTCCCCCAAACACATCCAATCAAAATTTTAAGATAGCCATTTTGTTCAGCGTAGTTGATTTCCAGATAGAAAATATATTTTGAGGAGGACACTCCCCCACAACCCTCGGGGCAAGGGTTTTAAAATATGCCCTGGGGCCATATAAGGTTTTTATAGAAGGCGTTTCCGTAGAAACTTCAAAACGAGCTCATTCGATTGGAAATTCAAGGGCTAGTGCCCTTTTTAGTAGTCGAAAGTGGTTGGAGTGCAACTAGCCCCCCCCCCCCACGCCCATCAATTCTCCAAACACTTCCAATCAAAATTTTGATAGCCATTTTGTTCAGCCTAGTTGATTTCCAGATAGAAAATATGTTATGGAGGAGGACACTCCCCCAGAACCTTCAGGGCAAGGGTTTTAAGATATGCCCTGGGGGCATATAAGGTTTTTATAGAAGGCGTTGTCGTAAAAACTTCAACAAGGCTAATTCGATTGGAAATTCAAAGGGATAGTGCCCTTTTTAATAGTCGAAAGTGATTGGAGGGGAACTACTCCCCCCCCCCACGCCCATCATTCCCCCAAACACATCCAATCACAATTTTGAAATAGCCATTTTGTTCAGCGTAGTTGATTTCCAGATAGAAAATATATTTTTGAGGAGGACACTCCCCCACAACCCTCAGGCTAAGGGTTTTAAGTTATGCCCTGGGGGCATATAAGGTTTTTATAGAAGCCGTTGTCGTAGAAGCTTCAAAACAGGATCAATTGATTGGAAATTAAAGGGCTAGTGCCCTTTTTAATAGTCGAAAGTGATCGGCGCGTAACTAGCCCTCCTCCCCCCCCCACACCCATCATTTCTCCAAACAGATCCAATCAAAAATTTTAAACAGCAATTTTGTTTAGTGTTGTCGCTTTCTAGACAGAAAATATATTTTTGAGGAGAGCACTCCCCCACAACCGTCAGGGCAAGGGTTGTAAGTTATACCCTGGGGGCATATAAGGTTTTTATAGAAGCTGTTGTCGTAGAAACTTCAATAAAGGCTCATTCGATTGGAAATTCAAAAAGCTAGTGCCCTTTTTAATAGTCGAAAGTGATTGGCGGGCAACTAGCCCCTCCCCTACGCCCATCAATCCCCCAAACATATCCAATCACAATTTTGAGACAACCATTTTGTTCCGCTTAGATGATTTTCAGATAGAAAATATATTTTTGAGGAGGAAAGTCCCCCACAACCCTCAGGGAAAGGGTTTTAAGTTATGCCCTTGGGGCATATAAGATTTTTAAAGAAGGCGTTGTCGTAGAAACTTCAAAACAGGCTCATTTGATTGGACATTAACGGGCTAGTTCCCTTTTTAATAGTCGAAAGTGATTGGAGTGCAACTAGCCTCCCCCCCCCCACGCCCATCATTTCCCCAAACACAACCAATCAAAATTTTGATATAGACATTTTGTTCAACGTAGTTGATTTCCAGATAGAAAATATGTTTCTGAGGAGGACACTCTCCCACAACCCTCAGGGCAAGGGTTTTAACTTATACCCAGGGGGCATATAAGGTTTTTATAGAAGGCGCTGTCGTAGAAACTTCAAAAAAGGCTCATTCGATTGGAAATTCAAAAAACTAGTGCCCTTTTTAATAGTCGAAATTGATTGGCAACTAGCCCCCCCCCACGCCCATTATTCCCCCAAATACATCCAATAAAAATTCTAAGATAGCAATTTTGTTCAGCGTAGTTGATTTCCAGATAGAAAATATATTTTAAGGAGTACACTCCCCCATAACCCTCAGGGCAAGGGTTGTAAATTATGCCCTAGGGGCATATAAGGTTTTTATAGAAGTCGTTGTCGTAGAAACTTCTAAACAGGCTCATTCGATTGGAAATTAAAGGGCTAGTGCCCTTTTTGATAGTCGCAAGTGGTTGGAGTGGAACACGCCCCCCCCCCCCCCACGCCCATCATTTCTCCAGACACATCCAATCAAAATTTTGATAGCCATTTTGTTGAGCGTAGTTGATTTCCAGATAGAAAATACGTTTTTGAGGAGGACACTCCCCCAGAACCCTCAGGGCAAGGGTTTTAAGATATACCCTGGGGGCATATAACGTTTTTATAGAAGGGGTTGTCGTAGAAACTTCAAAAAGGGCTCATTCAATTGGAAATTCAAGGGGATAGTGCCCTTTCTAATAGTGAAAGTGATTGGAGGGGAACTACCCCCCCCCCCCCACGCCCATCATTCTCCCAAACACATCACATCATAATTTCGAGATAACCGTTTTGTTCATCGTAGTTGATTTCCAGATAGGAAATGTTCTTATGATGAGGACACTCCCCTAAAACTCTTGGGACCCGGGTTTGTAAGACGTTGCCTGGGGGCATAAAAGGTTTTTATAGAAGGTGTTGTCATAGAAACTTCAAAACAGGCTCATTTGATTGGACATTAAATGGCTAGTGCCCTTTTTAATAGTCGAAAGTGATTGGAGGGCAACTAGCCGCCCTCCCCACGCCCATCATTCCCCCAAACACATCCAATCAAAATTTTGAGATAGCCATTTTGTTCAGCATAGTGGATTTCTAGATATAAAATATATATTTGAGGAGTACACTCCCCCACAACCCTCAAGGCAAGGGTTTTAATTTATGCCATGGGGGCATATAAGATTTTTAAAGAAGGTGGTGTCGTCTACACTTCGAAACAGGCTAATTCGATTGGAATTTCACGGGTTTGTGCACTCTTTCTTAGTAGAAAGTTATTGGAGGTTGCCCAGCCCCCCTCCCCCAAGCCCATCATTCCCCCAAATACATCCAATCAAAATTTTGACATAGCCAATTTGTTCAGCATAGTTGCTTTTCAGATAGGAAACATGTTATTGACGAGAACACTATCCCACAACCCTCAGGGCAAGGGTTTTAAGTTATGCCCTGGGGCCATATAAGGTTTTTATAGAAGGCGTTGTCGTAGAAACTTCAAAAAAGGCTCATTCAATTGGAAATTCAAAAAACTAGTGCCCTTTTTAATAGTCAAAAGTGATTGGCAACTAGCCCCCCCCCCACGCGCCTCATTCCCCCAAACACATCCAAACAAAATTTTGAGATAGCCATTTTGTTCAGCGCAGTTGATTTCCAGATATAAAATATCTTTTGAGGAGCACACTCCCCCACAACCCTCGGGGCAAGGGTTTTAAGTTATGCCCTGGGGGCATATAAGGTTTTTATAGAAGGTGTTGTCGTATAAACTTCAAAACAGGCTCATTCGATTGGAAATTAAAGGGCTAGTGCCCTTTTTAATAGTCGCAAGTGGTTGGAGTGCAACTAGCCCCCCCCCCCCACGCCCATCATTTCTCCAAACACTTCCAATCAAAATTTTGATAGCTATTTTTTTCAGCGTAGTTGATTTCCAGATAGAAAATACGTTTTTGAGGAGGACACTCCCCCAGAACCATCAGGGCAAGGGTTTTAAGATATACCCTGGGGGCATAGAACGTTTTTATAGAAGGCGTTGTCGTAGAAACTTCAAAATAGGCTAATTCGATTTGAATTTAGTGGGCTATTTACTTTTTTAATCTTATAAAGTGATTATAGGGCAACTAGCCCCCCCCCCCCAAGCCCTTCCTTCCCAAAAACATATCCAATAACAATTCTGAGACTGCCATTTTGTTCAACGTAGTTGATTTCCAGATAGAAAATATATTTTTGAGGAGGACACTCTCCCATAACCCTCAGGGCAAGGGTTTTAACTTATACCCAGGGGGCATATAAGGTTTTTATAGAAGGCGTTGTCGTAGAAACTTCAAAAAGGCTCATTCAATTGGAAATTCAAAGGGATAGTGACCTTTTTAATAGTCGAAATTGATTGGCAACTAGCCCCCCCCCCCCCACGCCCATTATTCCCCCAAATACATCCAATAAAAATTCTAAGATAGCAATTTTGTTCAGCGTAGTTGATTTCCAGATAGAAAATATATTTTAAGGAGGACATTCCCCCACAACCCTCAGGGCAAGGGTTGTAAATTATGCCCTAGGGGCATATAAGGTTTTTATAGAAGTCGTTGTCGTAGAAACTTCAAAACAGGCTCATTCGATTGGAAATTAAAGGGCTAGTGCCCTTTTTAATAGTCGCAAGTGATTGGAGTGCAACAAGCCCCCCCCCACGCCCATCATTTCTCCAAACACTTCCAATCAAAATTTTGATAGCTATTTTGTTCAGCGTAGTTGATTTCCAGATAGAAAATGCGTTTTTGAGGAAGAAACTCCCCCAGAACCTTCAGGGCAAGGGTTTTAAGATATACCCTGAGAGCACATAAGGTTTTAGTAGAAGTCATTGTCGTAGAAACTTCAAAAAGGCTCATTCGATTGGAAATTCAAGGGAATAGTGCCCTTTTTAATAGTGAAAGTGATTGGAGGGGAACTACCCCCCCCCCCCCCGCCCATCATTCCCCCACACACATCAAATCAAAATTTTGAGATATCCATTTTGTTCAGCGTAGTTGATTTTCGCATAGAAAATATGTTTTTGAGGAGGACAATCCCCCACAACCCTCAGGGCAAGGGTTTTAAATTATGCCCTGGGGGCATATAAGGTTTTTATAGAAGGCGTTGTCGTAGAAACTTCAAAACAGGCTAATTTGATTGGACATTAAAGGGCTAGTGCCTTTTTTAATAGTCGAAAGTGATTTGAGTGAAACTAGCCCCCCCCCCACGCCTATCATTTCCCCAAACACTTCCAATCAAAATTTTGAGATAGCCATTTTGTTCAGCGTAGTGGATTTCTAGATAGAAAATATATATTTGAGGAGTAAACTCCCCCACAACCCTCAGGGCAAGGGTTTTAATTTATGCCCTTGGGGCATATAAGATTTTTAAAGAAGGCGTTGTCGTAGAAACTTCGAAACAGGCTCATTCGATTGGAAATTAAAGGGCTAGTGCCCTTTTTAATAGTCGAAAATGATTGGAGTGCAACTAGCCCCCCCCCAAGCCCATCATTTCCCCAAACACATCCCATCAAAATTTTGAGATAGCCATTTTGTTCAGCGTAGTTTATTTCCAGATAGAAAATATATTTTTGATGAGGACACTCCCCCAAAACCATCAGG
The DNA here is from genome assembly GCF_049724085.1 of Artemia sp. Qi Xiang Cuo. Lineage (NCBI taxonomy): Eukaryota > Metazoa > Arthropoda > Branchiopoda > Anostraca > Artemiidae > Artemia > Artemia sp. Qi Xiang Cuo. The sequence goes on from NC_142806.1 coordinate 18,072,701, forward strand.
GCAAGGGTTTTAACTTATGCCTAGGGGGCGTATAAGGTTTTTATAGAAGGCGTTGTTGTACAAACTTCAAAAAAGGCTTATTCGATTGGAAATTCAATAAGCTATTGCCCTTTTTAATAGTTGAAAGTGGTTGGCAATAGCCCCCCCCCCACGCCCATTATTCCCCCAAACACATCCAATCAAAATTTTGAGATAGCTATTTTGTTCAGCGTAGTTGATTTCCAGATAGAAAATATATTTTGAGGAGCACACTCCCCCACAACCCTCAGGGCAACTGTTTTAAATTCTGCCCTGAGGGCCATTAAGGTCTTTATTGAAGGTGTTTCCGTAGAAACTTAAAGACAAGCTGATTTGATTTGAAATGAAAGGACTAGTTCCCTGTTTGATAGTCGCGAGTGATTGGAGGGTACCTAGCCCCCCCCCCCACCCCCCTCAATTCCCCAAACACATCCGATCAAAATTTTGATAGCTATTTTGTTCAGCGTAGTTGATTTCCAGATATAAAATACTTTTTTGAGGAGTACACTCCCCCTGAACGATCAGGGCAAGGGTTTTAAGATATGCCCTGGGGGCATATAAGGTTTTTATAGAAGGGGCTGTAAAAACTTCAAAAAGGCTCATTCGATTGTAAATTCAAAGGGATAGTGCCCTTTTTAATAGTCACAATGTCTGGGAGTGCAACTACCCCCCCCCCCCCGCCCATCAGTTCCCCAACCACACCCAAACAAAATTTTGAGGTAGCTTGAATGTTCTACTTAGTTTATAATCGGATAGAAATAGTTGTTCTGAGTTAGACACTCCCCCACGGTACTCGAGGCAAGGGTGTTGAATTGTGCTCTGGTGGCATATGTTCTTTTTATAGAAGCCGTTGTCGTAGAAACTTCAATAAAGGCTCATTAGATTGGAAATTCAAAATGATAGTGCCCATTTTAATAGTCGAAAGTGATTGGAGGGCAACTAGCCCCCCCCCACGCCCATTACTCCCCCAAACACATCCAATCTCAATTTGGAGAAAGCCAATTTGTTCTGTTTAGTTGATTTCCAGATAGGAAATATATTTTAGGAGGAAAGTCCCCCACATTCCTTACGGCAAGGGTTTTAAGATATGCCCTTATGGCATATGAGATTTTTATAGAAGGCGTTGTCGTAGAAACTTCAAAACAGGCTAATTCGATTGGAAATTAAAGGGCTAGTGCCCTTTTTAATAGTCGAAAGTGTTTGGAGGGCAACTAGCCCCCCCCCCCCCCACGCCCAACATTTCCCCAAACACATCCAATTAAAATTTTGAGATAGCCATTTTGTTCAGCTTAGTTGATTTCTAGATAGAAAATATGTTTTTGATGAGGACACTCCCCCACAACCCACAGGGCAAGGGTTTAAGTTATGCCTAGGGGGCATATAAGGTTTTTATAGAAGGCGCTGTTGTAGAAACTTCAAAAAAGGCTCATTCGATTGGAAATTCAAAAAGCTAGTGCCATTTTTAATAGTCGAAAGTGATTGGCAACTAGCCCCCTCCCCCAACGCCCATCATTCCCCCAAACACATCCAATCAAAATTTTAAGATAGCCATGTTGTTCAGCGTGGTTGATTTCCAGATAGAAAATATATTTTGAGGAGGACACTCCCCCACAACCCTCGGGGCAAGGGTTTTAAGTTATGCCCTGGGGGCATATAAGGTTTTTATAGAAGGCGTTGCCGTAGAAACTTCAAAACAGGCTCATTCGATTGGAAATTAAAGGGCTAGTGCCCTTTTTAAGGGTTTTAGGGTTTAAGGGTTTTAAGTCAACCTTATATGCCCTGGGGGCATATAAGGTTTTTATAGAAGGCGTTGTCGTAGAAACTTCGAAAAGGCTCATTCGATTGGGAATTCAAAGGGATAGTGCCCTTTTTAATAGTCAAAAGTAATTGGAGGAGAACTAGCCCCCCCCCCATGCCCCTACGTACTCCCAGACCCACCACTCAACATATGTCAATATCCCTTTGATTCATCCTAGGTGGTTTTTACGTACGAATCATTTTATTATTGAGGACAATCCACCACAGCATTCAGGATAAGGGTTGGAAGTGATATCCTGGGGTTTTATAAAGTTTTTATAGAATGCGTTGTCGTAAAAACTTCAAAACAGGCTCATTCGATGGGAAATTTAAATGGCTAGTACCCTTTTTAATAGTCGAAAGTGATTTGAGGAGAAGTAGCCCCCCCCCACACCCATCATTTCCCCAAACATATCCAATAAAAATTTTGAAATAGCTATTTTATTCAATTTAGTTGATTTCCATAAAGAGAATATGTTTTGAAGGAGGAAACTCCCCCACAACCCTCAGGGCAAGGGTTTTAAGTTATACCCTGGGGGCATATAAGGTTTTTATAGAAGGCGTTATCGTAGAAACTTCAATAAAGGCTCATTAGATTGTAAATTTAAAAAGCTAGTGCCCTTTTTAATAGTAGAAAGTGATTGGAGGGCAACTAGCCCCCCACGCCCCTTATTCCCCCAAACACATCCAATCAAAATTTTGAGATAGCCATTTTGTTCAGCGTAGTTGATTTCCAGAGAGAAAATATATATTTTTGAAGAGGAAACTCCCCCATAACCCTCAGGGAAAGGGTTTTAAGTTATGCCCTTGGGGCATATAAGGTTTTTATAGATGGTGTTGTCGTAGAGACTTCAAAAAAGTCTCATTTAACTTAAATTTCAAAGGGCTAGTGCCCTTTTTAATAGTCGCAATTGATGTTATTTAGGTGATTTTCTTCAGCGTAGTTGATTTCCAGATAAAAAATATATGATAGGTTTATATATTAATAGATAGGTTTCGATGTTTTATTTTTTTTTTAGTTGTGCAATAAAATCAGTGAAAACAGGACCACTAGCTAGAAGGTTTTGCACAGCCAGTCCCGTCCGCCCACCCCTTTGCACTAAACCCGACCCCCTCCTCCCATTTGTTGCACAAATAGAAGGATAGCTCTACATACTGCTTGCTAATGGTTACCTATTTTACAAAGCTATTTTATTTTTATTTTTTTTAATCAATTTTTTCTTTTACTAAGTCTTTGACAATAGAAAACCAAAGGTCATAAAGGCCATAAGACTTTAATGTTTTATTTGGTCTTTTTCTAAAAACTCCTCATTTTGTTATGCACAGCCAGCCCCACCCGTCCCCCCTTAGCATTAAACCTGACCCCCTAATATCCTCCCATTTGCAGCGAAAATAGGAGTATAGGGTTATATAATGCAACGATTGTATAATTTTTCCTAGATAATAAAAGAATTTTTTCTGGTTACTGATTTTGCCTCCATATAAAAGGAATTCCTTATTGCCATAAAGCCTATAAGGTTCAATATTGTTTTTAGTTTCGCACTAAGATCAGTAAGAACAGGGCCACCAAATGGAAAGTTTTGAACGGCCAAAATCATTGGATTTTCTTCTAATAACTCATCATTTTAAAAAAACAGCTCATTCGAATATTTCTCACGTACATTTTTCATATTCAAAAGTTTAGAAAGGGCGCCCCCCCCCCCTTCTACCATTGTCCCTCAAATGAACAAGATCAGCCTAGGAAGATCTTATTTTGTAAAAGATAATCCAGCGGCAAAAAAATTATATGGTCATGTGAATATGTCTGGGTAGTAAAACCGTACAGAAAATTGACTAATGATTTAACATACAATTAAAAATTTGTGTAAACTTTTTATGTCTATAGAGATTGGAGGGTAACCAGCCCCCCTCCTCAAAGACCTAAATGTATCCGATAAAATTTTGAGAGAAACATTTTGCTAAAAGAGTTTAAAGTTCTGATAACAAAAAACTCCGGTGTCGACACAGCCCATCAGTGCCCGGAGGTAGGCGTTTTAAGTTGTGCCCTGGGGCATAACTTATTAAGGGGGTTTATAACTTATGGGAAGGGGTTTTATATGGGAAGAACGCATAGGAAATCTATTATAATTATCCAATTACAAGGTTAAAATACATACTCTGTGATAGACGCAAAATTGCTTTGGCACACAAAATCCTATTAAGGTCAATTCCAAACAGTCGTGATCCCTTTGTGTCAGCAATTGAAATGGTCTAAACCCCCTTATTGGAGCTATTTTTTCAATCCATTCATTGTTGTCAATCGCTGTCCACAAGTTATGCAAGCTGTCTTTTGTTCATATATAAGGTTTTTATCAAAGAGGTAATCGTATAGACTTTGAAAAAAGCCTCATTCGATTTAAATTGAAAGTTCTTATTATTGACTTTTTATATTTTTATAGAAGATTGATATTTTTATTTAAAGTCAAGAATAATCGGACAGTAAGTACCAACCCCCCCCCCCCATGCCATAAAAACTTGAAACTTTTTGCAATAAAAAAGAACAAAAATTAATTAAAAAAAAAACTTTCCGAAAAATAAGTTTTACAAAGAAAAGTAAAGGCCATTTTAAACTTAAGCTCAGGAGATACAAATACCTGTTAAAATTCAAACACAAAACGACCAGAATTACTATTAAAGAATAAATGAAACCAAAAACGAACAGAAATTAAATAAACAATCATAGCAAAAAACATACAACAAGTAATAATATTAATGAATAAATCGATCTTAAAGCGAGTAATGCTTAGATTGAATGTAAAAATCAAGCTTAAAACGAAAAAAAATATTTTGCTATTAAAGTATAAATGAAACTTCAAACGAACAGAAATTAAATAAACAATCAATGCGAACAAACATACAATATATATTAATGTAAATGAATAAACAAATTTTAAAACGAGTGAAACTTAAAAATATTATGCAAATCCAGTTTGAATCGAATAAAAATAATTACAAACAAGAGTTTGGGTATCGCCTCACTGCAGAAGCCTAAAACCTACTGCGTCATTGGCGCTTTACTGAAAACGAATTATATTACAAATGTTTTCTTTTGTACTTAATATTGAAAATAAATTTTAAAATTACAGTAAAATTTTGAGCTGATGAGCTTCTAGCAATTAGTATCATTGTGCATCAAATATTCAGTTTAATTTATTAGTTCTTTTCAAGATTGGTAAAGACAAATAGTTTCACTACAAACAAAATTTGGATACTGCCCCCTTCTTTAACTGTAAAAACCTAAAGCCTTCTGCGTCATTGGTGCTTCACTGAAAACGAATTACTCGTATATTGCAAATTTATTATTTTACTGTTCTTACAGCATTGAAAATGAAAATAAAAATTACAGTGAAAAAAAATCTTGAACTGATGGATCTTTCAACAATTAATATTATTATATATCAAATATTCAATTTGATTTTGTTTATACTTTCCAAGACTGTTCAAGACTCATATAGTTTTGCAATTTTTTTTAACTCTGCCATTTTTTCTAACTAATCATGTTAGTTTGTTATGAAAACATTCTATGGCTTCTAGGCATTTCTATTTGAGCGGAAAACTGCACCTTAAACTTTATGGAACATGCATTTTCTTGCATGAAATTCCAAAATATAATAAAATGTCAAGTTTCGGAGTGTTCCACCGCTAGCAAGCAAGTGTCATTGGTATTTCTGAATCCGCATGGTCAATTTAGGGGTTGGAGGGTAGGCTAATTCTCGTAGCAGCCCCATTCCGTCGTGGTGTGATTCACACTTCCAACATCTGTCGTCTGGACTATCATATAATCTACCAAGCATACAACTACCCCAAATCAGTATCAATAAATAAATGAAACCCAAAACGAACAAAAATTAAAATAAATATTAGAGTCAAACTCAAAACGAGCATATATTAATATGAGTAGGGTTCAAAACCCCTATGCTTTCTAAAAGCCAGAATATAATTTGTACTTTACTGAAAAAAAATTCAAATGAATTTACTGAAAAAAAATGTGCATGGTCAATTTAATTTACATATACTAATATTTTTTCCCTAAATTCTTAAATAATTTTTTATTTCTCAAAGTTACAAAAATGAAAATATTTCAAAGAATCGTTTTTAGTAAACTACCGATGAAGCTGTAGGTATTCGGTTTCTGTAGTGGCGAAACACTCGAATTCTTGTTTGTAGTTATTTTTATTCGATTCAAACTGGATTTGCATATTCTTTTTAAGTTTCTCTCGTTTTAAGATTTATTTATTCATTTACATTAATATATATTGTATGTTTTTTCACATTGATTGTTTATTCAGTTTACGTTTGTTTTAAGTTTCATTTATACTTTAATAGCTAAATATTTGTTTTCGTTTTAAGCTTGATTTTCATATTCAATCCAAGCATTACTCGCTTTAAGATCTATTTATTCATTTATATTATTACTTGTTGTATGTTTTTGGCTATAACTGTTTATTAAAATTCTGTATGTTTTGGGTTTCATGCATTCTCACATAGTATTTTTTGGTTGTTTTCAGTTTGAGTTTTAACTGATGTTTGTATCTGCTAATCTTTCGTTTGAAATAGTCTTTAATTTCCTTTGAAAAGTTATTTTTAGGAAAGTTTTTTATAATTAATCTCTTATAAAGAGTGGTTGCCACAAGTTATTGTTTGTGAGTAGTAACTCAAGTTGCTTTTTTTTGGGTAGTAAATAGTTTCAAAAAATTGTGAAAACTCTTACAACTATCATAATAACTTAATTACTAATTCTGAAGAAAAAACTAATTAAGAAAAAAATAGTACTTAGCTTAATATCCTCTCCCCCCCCCCTCTGATGGATAAATACAGGGGTTTGTTAATATTTAGCTAATTTATTTTTATATTTTGACTCATTTATTCTTGTCAGTGGATTAGTATTTGTAGCGAAAATATTTAGAACGTTTTTTACGCCCGTGTAATAATGTTTTTTTTATCATTAAGTGTAGCAATATTATTTTAATAACAGAAGAGGGGGGGGGGGATACTGTGAATCAACATGAAGATCCGACTAATTATTAATTTAATTAGGAGTGTATTAAGGGCTTTTATTAAATTTAGTTTAAAAGTTTTATTAAAAATTAATTAGAGCTAGATCTTCCAATGCTTAGTGAAATATAGAGTAGCACTTGCTCACATCTGCGCTAGGCAATCCTCAGATCACAGCTCATTGAGTGATAATTGTAGAGCTCTGGCCTTATGTTTAATGAAACAACCAATGGTGATCTGTTATCTACCAGTTTACCAGGTCTACCAGATCTGTTTTCTTGAAGCCCTGAGAAGTCCATGACCAAACATCACAGGGATGTTGTCCTTGTTTCATTTGATACAGCCCTGGCATCACTACTTTCTGAAACTGTGTTTATTTTTTTTTTTTTTTGTGTTTTTCATGAAAAACCTGTTCTAAGGGTCAAGTACTATTGTCACCCCAACTAGTTGCAAGTACTCTGTAGGAAATTGTTCTCAAATCTAATTGATCTTTTTTCTACAGAATTAAATATTTTCTCTGTATTTATAATGAGGAGCAAATTCAGATAAAAAGACTACTTAAAAAGAAAGTAATTTGTCTATTTTAATAGCATGTGAATTGACAAATCATGTGATAAGTTGACTATGTACCTGGCTAAGTGCTAAACAATCACCATATTACAAACTGTAACCCTCAGCTTAAGAGTTTTAGACAGCAACAAATATTGGTAGGATTTGTTTGTTATTTCCTTGGATTTTGAGAAAGGACATGATAGAGATATGAGCTACAAAACATCATTTTGGACCCTAGTTTAGACTAAAATTTATTCTTGAACTGTCAATCTTCTATTGTTCAAACATTTCCAAGCTGCAAAGAGCTATTATTCTGCAATTTTAATTTTAATGTTTTTTTATACTTAAAAATAGGGCCTATAGAAGTACAATTAGATTTCATAAATACATTTTTTTAAACCTCTATTTCTACCTCTCTTTAATAATACAAAATGAAAAGAGAATATTATTCTATTGATTTGGACTGTTGAACCTTGTGAACCTCATCCATTTTCTTTATTAATATAATTTTTGCTTTACAGTTTACAACATCAGTTATTACAGATTGCCTAATTTCTTGGGACCTTTTAACCTTCTGTGTAGGAAGGACCAATTCCAAGCGTTTTTGATAGTATTCTACATTTTATAAGAGACTTTAAGTGTATTGGAAGAATTGGTTATTGACTCACCTCCAATTTCAAATATGACTCAAAATGTCACTCGCCCTGAAGATAATCAGAACGTTAATGAACCTAATTATTTTTCTTATAAGAAAATATTAGGAAGATAGGTTATACTTTTTCGTTACTTAAAAAAAATTTTGAAGCATAAAAATTAATAAAAATTAAAGGTCTCTATTTCTATTTGACCTACTGTTCGAAAAGGTTGTTTTTCTGGCATTATAATTTTCCACTACATTACTGTGATTTAGCGGTGCATGTGCGCCGTGAGAGATAATCTGACCATGGGGGGAGGGCTACCAGGTAGGGAGCTAGATGGTTTTCACCTGTCCTGTATCCATGCCGGTGAAGGACCAGGGCCCGGGAAAAGGGAAGAAAAACAGAGTTTAACTGGGCAAGGAGCTATCTATTTGGAAGTAAAGATGATGAATTCCCGATCAAGTTGTCCAATACCTATACTTTGGAGAAAGGATTAAACTTGCAAGGGGAATGCTTTTGGGAGGTGAACAAGCAAGAGGGTGTTGGGGACGGGTCAGTTGGATTAAAATGTTCTGTAAGGGTATGGTGATAGAACAAGAGTAGAGTTTGTGGACGCAGAGAAAATTCTTGATTTATAATTAATTGTCCAGTATAAGGCTTAGATGATGAAATGATTGGAGCTCTAACTTTAAATGATATGGGTGAATCGTGTATTTCGGGGGATTTTCACAATTCTGTTAAAAAGGCAATGCCCTATGCTAACTTTCCATTATTGTAGATAGATGAGCGACATTTCTTGATTCATCTGTACAATATAAAACAGAACAAAGGTCAACAAGGTAACTTATGAGACACAGAAATACCTGAACTAAGTTACGACAGATTCGTCTATATTAAAATTTTCAGTGTTTAAAAAAATCGTTAAAATACAATTAAAACAGCTACCAATCATGTTTTCTTTTTGTATTATTCTCATTGTAAAACGAAACTGAACACGAAACTTCGATGTCAATAGATGTATCAAAAGGATTGACTTATTATGATTCCTAATAAATAAGATTCATTAAGTTTAGTCTTACCAATCAAAAGCTACAAGCCCGAGAAAATTTGCCTGATTTTACAAAAATGGAGGTAAGTGCCCCTAAAAGTCACGAAAGCGTAATAAAAGTCACACCATCTGATTCAACGTGTCAGATGACCCTACTGTAGAGGTTTCGAGCCCCCATATGAAAAAATGTTATATTGTGTTTTTTTTTTGCCATTATCATCACGGAGGCGTGTTTTTTTTCTTTGGGTACTATAGCACTCAACAATCACCATAATTTTTAAAGTGGTCCAATTCGTCTGTCCCTGATAATGCCCCTTTCCCCCCCACCGCCGTCTTCTAAAAAATTAAAAATTATTCACTGAGGTCATTTTTCTTTGATGAATGTAGTGTCTGGGGAGTGGACTTTCTACGGGAGATTTTACAATGGGGCATGTTGGTAGAATAACTTCAAAATTCTTTCTATTTGTCTCACTTTCTCTGTTCCGACTAAATATTATACATGTGAAGATGTTTAGAGAAATGGTCGGCGAACTTATTAGCCAAAGAGGCAAGTATGAACATTACAATAATTTTTAATTATTTTCAATTTTCAATAATTTTTGGGAGCCAAATCTCCTTCTTTAGTTAACTTTTTTCGGTACTCATTTATTATATGATACACACTCGAGAAGTGAAGTTAGGTTAATCCCGAGGAAATATAACCAACGTACCTTGTTATGAAGCAGAAGATGAGGGTTCTCACTCTCCATTAGTAGAGTAGGAACTACTATTTTGAGGACTTTACGTTCCTTCCGGTTTTTCTGGTAGGTAAACATGTCATTACACTCTTTGCCAAGAGGAACGAGTATAACTTGATTGGTGATTAGGATTTGAATAAAAGGAATAGTTTTCTTTACAATTCATATTAGTAACAGAATTGGATTCAAAGAGAATAGTTTTTTATTTGAAAGAATATTAGTAGAGAGAAAAAATGATTGGTGCATTTACACTATTGCAGATTAATGGTGGAACCGACAGCAGCAGCAGCAACGATATACAAGTACCCAATGTAGCTGTGGAAATAACTGCTGGCTGTAGACTATGTCTTGAATGGGACACTATGTATGCGAGATATGTGATATCATTAAGCAAATTTAAGCAGGAGGAGCAACTATGTTTTGCTGGAAAAATGAATATTCTCCACATAAATAAACTTCGGTCAGCATTAGATGTCCTATCGAAATATATTGATGATAACAAAATGCATCAGTGAATATTATTATTGTAATTATGTTCAATAAAACTGTTTCTAAATCAATGGTATTTTTTTTTCTTTCTATTGTAGACAGGCGTATATTTTCTAGAGTAGAAAAGTGAAATTCGGATTAGTCTGAAGTTGATTTTGAGAGAGTTAGGGCTCTAAAAAATGGATATATTCGAGAAAGATCGAATCATGAGGACTTTAATTCATATGGACAAACGTTTGATTCTAGATGATGATTTTCTAGAGTTGTCTATTCAAAGGAAGATATTTTCTCGAGGAATGCTTGTCGACATAATGAAAACTGATTCTCCATCATTAGACTATTGTATGAAGCTTCTAGATCGTGGTCCAAATGCATTTACACAATTTATTGATATATTGATCACGACACAGCAAAATGATATTGTGGATATGCTTTTAAACATTAGTTTTTAGCAATTTAGGACTTTTTTTTCACCAGAAAGATGGTGCTCAAGGATGACTTACTCCTCTCTCTCTCTCTCTCAGGCAATTTTTTGATGTTGCTAGCTCAGTTTTATTTTGACAGTGAGAGCATTAACACATGAAAAAAGGTTCCATACCTGTCCGTTATGTATGTACACAAAGGGCAGCTGGTCATCATGTGAGAATTGCAGAATGATTGAGGAGTATGATGAAAAGTGTAGATTCTGCAACCCGTGTAAATTGCATAGAGGATATGCTGTACAAATTAAAGGTTGTAATTCCTGTCTTGAAGAGGTGTGTGACTCTCATCCTAGAGGCCACCAATGCTCCAATTGTCATTATGATAAATGTAAGTAGTGGGAGAGTACATATCCCGGTATGATTGTAAAGAATCATAACCATGATTTTAGTTTATTGCTACAAGATTGGTATCTGTGTGGTTTTAGATTTTTCTGGGAGGAGGAACCAGGTCAACGATTCAACTGTTGGAACAACAAGAGAACATGGTTTCTACGTCATCGTTGTGAAGACAATGGGTCTTATGATTATAAACCCACTGATTTTTATTTGGCTGTGACAGAATGTGATTCGACACTTGAGGACACTGTTTGTGAAATTTCTTCAAATAGGCAAATTGAAACATGTGAATTCTATAGAATGAATGCGAATAGTATCATTGACTATACAAAGAGATATGATAGGAGTGAAGTCACACTCTACTTTAGAAAATGTGACCCTGACATTGCACTACATCAGGATCAGTACACTGTGATTTCAGATAATCTATCTACACTAGTTGTTGTCGACAAATACCTAGTAGTGGATGAAATCTAAAGAGTAGAAAAGTCGTGTTTTATCATGTACATAATTTTTTTTTTATTAATAAACAATTTCACATACATCTTTAGAACATTTAATTATTAGGGCACTAAAATCAATATTAAATACAATTGTAAGTATTTTATCCACTAGAAAGTCGTTCAATTGAGGTAAGTCCACGTAGATGTTGAGAAACTGCTTGCAGGTGTAGCCACGACATCTGAACATGAAAAAGAGTAGTGCATGAAAGCCACATGTCTTAGTCGTTAAATCCTGTATTCTTCGTTGATTTTGAAGAATGGTTTTCCCACTCCTTTCAATACAGTTGCTGATGTATGGAGCGTAGAATTTATACGATAGGCCAAGAGGATCAAAAAATTCAATATTCTTCGCTGTTTGAAAGATGCATAGCCAATGGCCAGTCTTCAAAGTCAATGGACTGCTATTAACAATGATAAGGGTATTGTTAACACTTGTAATTTTTTCAATGAAGTCCAAAGGTATGCAATAGGACTTGTACTTGGACATGTCTGGATCCATACTGAATATATTGATTATTTGATTTGTGTTCATGGTGCAAGGTCTATTAGAACACTGCCGTCGGGTGTGGTTTCCCAATAGGTTTCAAATTGACTCAGTGATATTAGCGTGATACTCTCAGTCAGAGCATTGACCAAGGTACACTCTAAACGTACAGTCCCAGTTCTTACTATGCTCATATACTGTGCGCCTGACAAGTTCAAAACAATAACCCTATGTTTTTTTGAACCCATTAAATCGGTTATTTCATGTTCAAAAACTTTATATTCATTAAATAGGGATTTCCTAGTCAACTCGTACAGATTTATATTGTATGTTTTTTCAAATAATAGAGTGGACAGTGTACTACCATTCAATATTCACACAGTAATAGATAGACCGGAAAAATTAAAATCAAGTGGTTATTTAATCAAGGATCGAACGGCACTTACACTCTTCACAAAGGCCAATGCCAATTTTGATGGGATTTTTCCATTGATAAATGATGAATAGTTTTAGCTACGAGAACCGGTGGCAATGTGACGTTGATAGGTGATTGTATGGGGGACAAGAATTTTAATTTTGCTACCATTGGCTCTTAGTTTTTCCACTACCAATGCAACAGAGCTCATCACTTTTTGTTTTCGAACGTGGAAAAGTGCTGATGTGATAATGACATTTTCATCGGGTGCTGCAATATTAATTTGTCTCAAAATGAAATTCGATGGTGCCATATGCAACTGTATTTAGATCTTGACAGTGTGGGGTAGACATTGGTATATATTGAGTATATCATTATTTAATTTTACAAATAGATGATACTCATGAGTCACTGCTTTAGTCAACTCACCGCCATTATCACCACCTGTTCGATATTCAGAGCCCAATGATTGCCCTCTCATCTTCTTTTACGCTGTTGGCGTCATCATCATAAAGTGTATGTATCTTGTATAGTTGGATAAATTATTGCTAGTGCTCCCCCCTGTTACATTAATAAATACATTAATTTGCGTGAATAGGTGTTATAGAAAACAGTTTCCCATAAGAGATCCTAGACGGCATTTGGAGTTATAGCATCTGACTTTTTCTTCACCACAAAAATTAAATCAATAAATGTTGGTGACAAATCAATGAAATAGTCTTCATTGGAAAATATTTGAAAGTGTATATTTTCCGAGAGGGGTTGTTGACGGTGAAATTGTTCATAGTAGCCATACTTGACACTGACATCAACATTTTCAGAGTTGAATAGAGTCAATGAGGACCTGATTGATGGATATTAGTCCTTTGGGGGGACATAAGTCATTTTTGGAGAAGAACTCCTTCTTTGATCTACGAATCTCCTTCGTTGTCTTCGTGTGCTGCTGCGTATTGGTCTTATGGGTTCTATTCATATAATTACGTGTTGATGTCCTTTGATTCCTGCCTGGGTAGAGACTGATTAGTGAATGACGATAACGCATCCTCTTCAATCCCTACCCAGGGTGTCTAGATTTTAATTGTTCACCAACGGCTCTTGCTGAAGATCTAATATTCTCCTCAACATTCTCCTTGAAATTCTTGCCCGACCCCCAGTCCTGTAGTGTGGAGGCAGCAAAATTTGATGCAGCAGGTACAAGATATTTTCTGGCAAGGGGTAGTGCGGAACGAAATAGCCTAGCAAACCAGCTTCCAAGACCATAGCCAGACATTGTAGTACGCCCCTTGTAGTAGTTAAATCCATTTGCCTATTTGACGTGGACTCAAAGCACCAACATAACAGTCAATATCGGGACAGACAAATGGAGTTCTTCTATTGTTCATTTTTTAGGTTATTGTACCGTCGTTGTCGTTGACAAAGGGTCGAAAATGACATGTAATCACTGCTAAGCCTTTTGAAATTGCTATTGGATAACCTAATTCAGTTCTTAGTGTTAACTGACAGAGTTCCAGATAGGAAGTGTTTAAGGGAATATACTGAAGATGCTTTATATTGTAGTGGTGAACATGTTCTTGATTGGTTTTTCGTTCAAGAACTCGTAGGAGGGGAACATTTGAATTACCATCCCGAGATGTTTCCACAAATGAAGCGTAGAGAAATATACAAGTGTCTTTGGAGAAGTTGGGTGCATAATCTGCATAGATAACATGGTCACTACCACTGAAATTTTCTGTCTTAATAATACGGTTTTTAAAACCAAGAACCTCACGTAAATTCTCATTGAGGAAAATTCTTTCATTCTCAAATGGATATATAAATTCTCCTTTGTTCCGTCGAGTAATTGAAAGTGAAACCACCTTTTTTTCGACTTGCAATTTTTTTGTTGATAACTCGACACAGTTCATGCATGTTATTGTATTCCCTGTAGAGGATTTTAGCAATAGGGTACTGATTAGAGTCAAAAGTTGCCATTGCACCTTCATCACCGAATTCAAACGGTCGTATTTTTATTTCATATTTACGACCCTTTCTCAGGATGTCATAGGTATTTTTGAGAATACAGTCGACAAGAGCCACTTCATATGCACCGTCAAATTTGATGGCGGGTGAGAGTTTTGTCCAAAAATCACTTGTCGCATTCAAGTCATTTTAGAGAGGATCGGAAACGTTGGACATAAATGTTACATAGAATTCATTGGGCATTGTCAGTATCTTCAACACTAATCCAAGAATCAAAATCAGAGTTGTATCCTAGCCACCGAACAAGTAACTGTTTCTTACCCTCACGAGTACGTGTCTTTAATATCTTTTCAATTTGATAGATTTCACTAGCATTTTTTATTTTTTGCAATTCATAGTTATAAAACCCGCCGAGAATCTCTTCATCTTTGGTATCACGCAGGCGATACGCTATGGGTTTAGTGTCTAGGATTTTTGACACTTTAAAAAGTTCAGTGGCCCATAAGTAAGTTTCCTTTTCAAAAAAATTAGTTGTTCTATTAATTCGAACAGTATCGTCAACATTGAACTTATTTTTCTTCTTCTTTTTGACTTTTGATTCATTGGAATATTGTTTAAGAAAGGCGTCAATTGTATTATGATCCGAATGATGAACTTCTGTTGGTGTAGAGTTGGACAATGATCAATGGGGTCGTTAATTATAAATCAACATGGTTTTATCTAAATCATGAATAAAAGAAGCTGTATTTCTCACTGTACAATATCTTGACATTAAAAGTCGAATAGTTTTTATCAATCGTCGGGCCGATGCAGCCTTTATAGGAATATGACTATGGTAGAGATTTGTACTATATTTATTTAGTATTTTTGCAACATGGAGATTAAAAAATTCACTACCGCGATCCGTTGGAATTTTTTTATATTAATCCTGTTCTATAATACTTTCAATGTCCTGATCAACTTAAAAACATCTCTTTGATAGCAATGTAATTGAATATGCATAGCGACTAAAAAAACTGATTGCAAGTAGAATGTACTTGTACGGTGTATTCTGACGTCTTTGAAGCTCATCTAGAGTCAAGAGATCTGCTTGCATTATACGCAATGGGTAAAAGGCTTTAGTTTTTCGTTATTGATTGGAACAAAGTCTATGATTTCTATGCAGAGTGTAACTTGGTTCATTTTGTAGATAGTCTTGTACACTTTTAGTGCGAGCACCCGTGACTTTGGACAGAGTTGTGGGGGAACTTAAACTCCCCGCCTCGCCAATATTTTCATAAACACCTGTCAGAACTTCAGCCATTTTGAACGTAAACACGTTGTGTAACGTCCGCTACCCTTTTGTATACTGGCTGGTGGTGGTGGTGGGGATGTTGATGTGATACTTATTCGCTTTTGTCGATCTAACATTTGTGTTCTATTATTTTACAAAATTGAAAGAAAATAGTCTTCTTCTTACAGTCAATATTTTTTTTTTGATGATGCTGATGATGATGCCACGACATTTATTTTTTTTATAATTTTTATTTACACTTATACATTAGTTGAAGAGGATTGTATGTATAAATCTGTATATACTAGTGTCAATTGATAATATTACTTTACGATTTGTAACCATGTCATACATTAAATCAAGTAGATTATAACTCTTGCCCTGAATTATAATCCCTTCTCCATTGCTGTCAACTTGAATATGACCACTTTCCAAGAGATGGGTTAAGAGTCGCTTTCTGTTGTCACCCTTATTTATTGGGCTTTTAATTCACATATTCAAAACAAAAGTATAACAATCAAACATAGGTTAATTCTTTACAACACCAGCAGACTCTTGATAAGATGATTATTTTTTGGGATCAGCAGCAGTGGGCTTCGATCGATAGTGTTTGTCCACTCTGCGAAGTGCATCTTGAAGTAAAATCAGTTTTTTATCATCATCAATGGCTTCATTGTCGAGGACTTTACTCAGATTGTCCTCAAAGTGTTCGACGGGTGAGAGAGCAAGCTCTATCGGAGTCAATCTATAGGGTTTTGCCATCTAGAGAAAACTGTTTACAAGTCCTGCAATTATTGGCAGTAAAAGTGTGAAAAAGCTAACGCCCGCCTGAAGAAGTCGTTTCCTTTTAAAATTCTGTCCTTTCTTTTTAGAGGCAAATGTACGTACAATGGAGCGATGTTGCTTTGCCTGTTGCTTAACTACTTCTGGCAGTTGAACATTACCCTCGGTAAAATTTAAACAAAATTCGGATATTAGATTAATAAAATCCTTGTCAATACATTGTTTGAGTATTGCTTTTCTAAGCTGATGTTTTGAAGTGCTTAGAACTGAAAACAATAGTCTATTTTCATGTAGTTTCTTCAGTGTCATGATAGTGACTAATAGGTCTTTTTAGTGCTCACCGGGAGATATACTGTAATTTCAGTGTCGAAAATATCTATGACTACACGCAGATCCTAAGGTGTATTTTTATTAGGATCCAGAAGAATATAACCGTGGGGTTTATTAGTTGACTGATTGTATGCTGAGAGCAGAAATTTATGGGCAACTGGATAGATTTGTTTATTGAGAGTTATTAGCGAGCGAGAATCACAAACGACTCTGTAGATGATATAGTAGGTACAGTTCAAAGCAAGTGTTCGCATACATTTGCTCTGATGAAAGAGATTGTGTAGAACCAGAGTAACGGAAATCTGTTCATGATGAGAGCGAACAGTGAACAAATGCAGCATTTGCTGAGACCATTGTTCAATAGATTCAGCCAGATCGTCAATGATCAGCCAAGAGTTTGGTTCAATAATGTTGAAAACATCAAGTCCCTGTATGAACTGTATCTGCATCGATCCCATGGTGGTGGCAGCAATTGCTTTTATTTTATTGTATGACTCCTGAGAAATACTATAGGAATAGTAGATTTTTTCCGGCTTTTCCGATAACATTTTATCACAATTTTAATCATCTCAGTTAATAGTTTTGTTTTCCCCGACATTGAGGGACCAAACAGAAACTATCTAAATAGTGTTTTAAATTGATACATTTTCCTTTCAAAAGTTCTCCTGCACAACTACCTGTAGACCCCAATTGTGTAAGACTATATAATTTTTCCCTACTACCACTACTCTGCTCTTCAAGAAGACAAAGACGAATAAATAATCATATTTTTTATTTTATTATTTGCATATAAAAAAAGTAACAATACATTGAAAAAAAAATACACTTTTTTAAATTTATTCATAATAAAAAATACAACAACATTTACATGGGGATACACAGAGAAAAAACACTTTTTTTTATTTATAGAGAAAAAAAACGTTAACTTATATAGGGAAATTTAAATAATAAAATTTTTTAAATTTATTTATAATAAAAAAATATAAAACAACATGTAACTATTCAACGAGAGAGAACAACATTTTTTTTTGTTTAGCTAGAAAACAACAATAAATTAGTATGGGCACTTGAAAAAAAAAATATGCAATAAGTCCAAAAATATAAAAATTTTGTTGTCGGTGCGCCCCCGCGCTGGCGGCGGCTGCCCCCCCCCCGGGCCGCGAGCCCCCCCCCCCCCCAAAGGCCGCGAGGCCCCCCCCCCCCCCAAAAGGTTTTTTTAGGAAACTATTTACAGGACTTTATTTAAACCGAGACTTTCCCTATGGGCAATAAATTCGATCCGGTCTGAAGTTAAATAGTCTCCAAGGGGGAGGGTGGTCACACCATCTTAACAAACATAGACCTTGTCGGAAATGGTACTCATGGCTATTTTTTCTACATTTACAGTATAGTTCCTGTAGTTCAATGAACGAACTGCCAACAATTTGGCTCGTGGAATTGTATTTTCAACAATACAATTCCTATAAATGCTCATGTCGAATTCTTGTCCACAAAGCGCGTAGATACTCCTTTACAACGTTTCGTGTTGTCTTCATATTCTTAATGTATTAAGTACAACTTCTGAACTAAACGCAGCCCAAGATAAATAAGGGCGCGCATTATGGAAGATTTAAAAAATAAAATAGGATTGGGCTACAAATTTGGGACGAGATCATTGTCAAGACCACCCCCGCACTGTTGGTCGACCATACGTGACCTTAAACTGTAACAGGGTGCCCAATCTTCAAGTCGATTTGGTGTTTTTACTTTGATCAGTAGAGAACCCGTGTCACCGTAGCAGACCTCTAATGGCCCCTGTTCCGGCCACCGGACCCTAGCCACATTGTAGTAGAATTCCAACTTGAGCTTTTTTGAGATATCCAAGATAGCACTGCCTGAAGCAATATTTTTATTTAGGACAATGTGTCTTTTTTTCCTATTCAAAAGTACCATGTCCGGGGCAATGATTGTAAAGTAAGTGTAATTGGGATTTGCACTAATTCGAGCACATTGTTCTGGATTGGTCACAACGTCACAAAGATTCCTATTGCGAACACTCTCACACATTGTGCCGAAAGCCGAATTTAAAATGAGTTTATAAATTTCTTTTTCGGCTTTCGTCTGTTCTTCAGAACGTTTGCCGACAAAAGATTCAACAAACGTTTTTAGATAGGTTTTTTGACTAGACTCGAGTGCTCGGTGAACATTTGTGACATTGAAAACATTGTTGCAATTTAATTTTAATGCTAATTTATGTACAACTATGTTTTTTTTTCGGCAGAAAGTCAGCAATTAGTTTTGGTTTTGAAGGTGTCCAATGCAATCTATCCACCTCGACTAAACGCCTATTCCGAGTGCTCAAAGAATCCTTAGTCACAGCTCTATTGATACACGGGAAAACAAAATCCTTTACCGAATCGTGAAGCTTGACTGGTATCTCTCCATCAATTTCAAAAAACCATCCAACCGGTCCAGTCTTCTAAACACAGTTAATGTTAGGGGAATGGGGACCTTGAGGGTCATTTAGCCATTTATAATTTCCACATGGTAGTCCATAATTGGACATGGCCGAGGAGTAGGGCGAATTAATATTAAGGAAAACTGCATTTGTTTGTTGCCATGTAGTTGCTCCCTGGTAGTTATGGTCCACTTGACGGTATACGGTCACCATAAAACCCCCCCTACGATACCTCTCTAGGAACAGGAGCTTGTGACGTTAAGTAAGTAGCCCACGTGGTTGCCCAAGACTGTTTAGAAGGTGGTCCATCTCTAGATGAGGCAAAGAAAAATAATACTCCAAATCGATACTAAACTCCTCATATGTTTTATCTTTATTTTTAAACATGTCTAAAAAAGTTAACACGTCACTAGACAAATACAGCTTGCGGTATTCAAAGTCATTTATACACCTGCCCTCTGCCTAAACTTTTTTAGCAAAATTTTATTCCTTGGGGGTGCATCTCCGATTAGGAAGACTGTCATTAAATGATACAATTGGAGGACCTGTCTCCTCGGTAAATCTCGACTGCGAAAGCAAATGATCATAAGTATAGGTGCCCTTGATCGTTAATAAATCATATAAATTATTTTGAAATCGTTAATTGAGAAGCGGAAAAGCGTTGCAATCGTCATCGTTTTCTTGACTTGAATTAATTCGCTAAATGAATTGGGGAAAAAGCTTTAGGAATATAAAAAATGACTTTTATTCTTGTACCCAACACCGACTGCAACAAATTTTCACATAACGTCCAATACAAGCGACTTTTCTGTGGATGTAGTTATGATTTTGTACGTAACGCAGTCTATCACCCATGCATCATCATCCACTGTTCCATTTCTTTGTAGATGTGCTAATGCAGGTAGCACAAACTTTAGATCTTAGTTAGAGTTATGTATAAAAACCGGTAGAAAAAGTTGTTGTTTAATTTTTAAATTACACGAATTGTGAGCCCACCCCCGAAAGTTACTTTTTCCCGTTGAATTGGGGTCAATAAGGTGATTATTGTCCTGCATCTCGTTTTTTGGGGTAAGGACATCCCTACACTCCCAGAAAACTGTTCCCTTTTCCAACGCCAGTTGCTCTTTATCAGACAATGTCATCGGATAATTGGTACGACGTAATCGTGAAATTGCACTGTTTGCCGTTCTTATTAAAGAAACCAATTGCTTTTCAATACTGCCCTCCTCGTCCATAGTAAAAAAAAAACTCTTCCAATAGCATTTTATTGTTGACGTCGCGACGGGCATGTGCATAGGAACACGCAACTAGTTTGTGTTCCTTGACTATATTTGGCCTTGATGGGTCTGATACCTCAACCAGTCTTGTTTCAAAATCCAAAGACAATTTTTCAGAGTGTAGAAGAGAATTTTGAAGTTTTTTAAATTTTAAAATGTTTTTGAATTATGCCGGCATATCTATTCTTTGATTTCCATGAATTTTGCAATATTTCATTTGATCTGAAAACTTTTGCTCGGATGTGAATGGGTAAAGGCACATGGGGCAATAGAAATGTTCTCCTTTGTTCTTGCCTTGACAGAGGAGTCGACTGATTGCTGTAACGGGGAAAAAATGACCATAAGAATTTACATCTTTGGGAGGCTCGTAAATAACTCATACCCAATTTTTAACATTTTCCACCCTCGGTGTCCTCACTGAGTACAAAACCCCTTTTTTATTTGGTTTTTTCCCCCATCTACAAATTCTGTGTCGTACTGGAGAACAACCACCCCCACCCCCAGATTTTCATTTTCTTTTTTGAAAATGCTTATTTATTTAAAGGACCCCGGATATTTTACCTATAAAAAAAAAAAAATTAATTTATGGCAAATTTTTACAACCTTTTGAGCCAGTCTGTCAAGATTTTTCATTGTTGACTCATCTTTTAATGTCTTATGGGCTGCTGATAAAAACGAGTACGTAAAACATTGAAGCCCAGTGTCAAATGTGAAGCCTTGAACCCCTCCTGTAGTCAACAAATCTGGGTGGTATTTTATTTTTAGATTAACCACTCCCCATAAAATAAAGTTTTTTTTAAATTTACTGAGATTCAGATCCATGTATTCATTATATAAAATTATGGACCCACCACCCCTCTCACTAATC
The DNA here is from genome assembly GCF_049724085.1 of Artemia sp. Qi Xiang Cuo. Taxonomy (NCBI): domain Eukaryota; kingdom Metazoa; phylum Arthropoda; class Branchiopoda; order Anostraca; family Artemiidae; genus Artemia; species Artemia sp. Qi Xiang Cuo. The sequence continues at coordinate 18,094,161 of NC_142806.1, forward strand.
GTGTCCAAAGTTGAAATTATTTTATTTACCCATTTGAAAAAGTTGTCTTCAAAATCGTTTAGACCTTGGTAGAAAGTCTGGTTGCCTGTCGAAAAATGAAAATAAAACCGGTCCCCGGATGTCCTCTTTTGTAAATAAACTTTTTGATTCACTGATGCTTTAATTCCCCCTCGACATCCCCAATTCTGGATCTGAATCTCAATAAGCGCTCGAATTCTGTCGATATAACTATGGAGATTTTTCACGGGGTCAGTTAAAATAATGCTCGCGTTTTCCTCATGGGAGCTAAAATCTACCCTGTACGTTTGCAAATGGTTTAGAGCAGATTCTAACAGATACTAATAAGGTAAGTCCGGGGACATTACACTGTATTCATATCCTCACCTTGTGTGTTCAGTACTAAATTCGCTCATTATTAATTTCTGATTAAAAATGCCACTAGAAAAACGATCTGCTGGTGTTTTAGTACTACTAATAATGCCACTCAGTTGACTGTTCGAGGAGGGCGGCATAAACTTGTCGATAGCACAACTCCCAGCTTGTTCGATCGCAGAGGGGGGTTGTGGCATGAGGTCTTTTATCACATATTCCAAGGTGTGTGGGGACAATTGGTTTATCCAGCATATGTTGTCTTCTGATGGACTTTCATTATGAGGACCCAGTTCAAATTTACTTTTAGGATCATCTAAATATTCAGGCATAAAACTATCCGCCCACTCTGGGTCCTCAAGCATGTCAATATCGCAAGTTAAGTCATCCAGGCTGGCCATTTTCCCAAAAACATCATCAAGGAATCCCTCATACCACTCCATATTATCTAGAACCAGTTTAAGTTCATCCTTGAACTCTGCTGGTGGTGACAAAATTGGTACTGTAAATATACCTCCTTCATCACTCGATGGTGTCACTGGGAGTGCTATATTTTTAATCTGTAGAAAAAAAGCTTCATTTTTTATGTAAATTTTTTTATAGTTATTAAACTATGTCAATTTCTCATAGTCATTTCCCCACCACCTAAACAATTAAAAGAAGAAGAAAAAAAAAGTTAAATTGCCTTATTTATTTAAAGAATTAAAATTAACATGTTAAAAAATATATATTTTTTTTTAGTCAGGTAAATGTATTCATATTATTATAAAAAAATAATGCTTTGATTAACAAATTTTTTTTTTTTAAATAAAAACATAAAATATGGGTCAAATTTGATTGTTCGAGCCTATTCAGTATAACTGTCAATGAAATTTTATCATTGTTCAACTGACGCAGTATGCTGTATGAATAAGTGCTCCTTGACTTCAGTTTATGGACACGACCCCCATATGTCCGTGGTTAGTGGTGTTGTTACTTTCTCAATAATCCGTATTTTCCTGTTTCTTTTGCCAACGGATTTGTTTGATCTGGGCTAAATAAATACTTGTAAGCGAGAAGAACTTTTTTCTCCATCCATATCAACATTTAAAGTGTGATTAAAATGTTGGAAGGTCCTTTTTAGAGCCCCCTCCCTCCCCCAAACCCCTCCCGGGGAGAACCCTTGGGAACCGGGAGCTTCCTTCGAGGTAGGAGGATCGATACCCTTTCCGAGTTGGGGGGGGATATCAGACTTCACAACACTGTTCAAATAGAAGAGTCTCAAATTCTTTTCTTGAACCTTTCAAAACGAAAATAATTGTTTGAGTAGGTAAGAAGAAGAAAAAAAAAAGTTACATTGTCTTATGTCTTTCATAATGTCAACTGAACATGTTAAAAAATATATATTTTTTTAGAGCCCCCCCCCTCCCCCCAAACCCCAATCCCCTCCCGGGGAGAACCCTTGGGAACCGGGAGCTTTCTTCGATGTAAGAGGATCGAGACCCTTTCGATTTGGGAGTATTAGACTTCACAATATTTTTCAAATAGAACAGCCTAAAATTCTGTTCTCAAATGCATCTTTTTTTTCAACGAAAATAATTGCCTGAGTTGGTTCAAAAATAGTGTTTTTTCTTTGCTCGTGAAACCCATAATTAGAGATTCTTCAAAGGACTCTTCTTATCGCAAATACAAATCATGTTTCAAGAAGCTCACTTAGAATTCAAAGCAGATTAAAAGCAATGGGGAGATCTGATAAGAGTCTGGATGTGTGTGACAGTTTAGTATAAAATATTCGATAGTTTGAGAAACAGTTAATAGATATTTTTTAAATGGAATTATTGCATTAGAATGAATATTGGTTAGAAATTAAGAGGTAAGGTTTTTTTTTGTTATATAAATTCATGAAAAGCAATCCTTTATATATACCGCTAATTTGGTTAATGAAATAAAATGAAAAAGTTCTTAGAAAAAATTTTTAAGTTTTTACTCATCAAAAGCTATGCGCCAGAGAAAATTTACCTTATTTTTTAAAATAGGGATAGAAAAAAAAAATTATGTATATACTTACAAATTCTGACTGGGTTTCTACATCTGAACTCCTTGGCAAAACTTGAAGGGGGTTAAGCTCACAATCTTCAGTAGGCTGAGCTGAGACATATGAAGTAATCCATTCCCTTTTCAAGTTCCTTCCATCGGACATGGAGCTAACAAGAGGGTCAGAGGATCCTGTCATTAAAAGATTCGCAGGCATTGGCTGGTCCAGGTCTTGTGTACTTCTAGCAGCGAATTTGATAACTGATGCTCTTGCAGCTTGCATTAATATACCTTCGCTCATATCTTGCCCTCTTTTCAGAAGGGGGGATATTGCACGTATCTTCTTCCTTTAAAAAAAAGAAAAAAATTTAGAATGTAGTAAAAATGAATTTTTATCTTGGAAAATAATTCAGTTTATTTTAGGCTTATAAAGTAGTTTAAGATATTTTTTTTTTTCAATTAAATAAATATTTATATTTTCCTTTATTATAAAAATAAAATACTAATTGTTTAAAATTTAGATTTTTTTAGAATAAGAACAGATTTGTTTTTCTTATTAAAGATAATACGGTCTCTGACACTTCCTTCAGCGAGCTTCCTCTTTGTATACTGAAGCGTAAAATTGCTACTAATCATGTGGTTATGAACATTTTGTGAAATTCATAGTCAATTTAGTGAGAAATTATAAACTCTTTGGTATAACTGCCCTTTTTCTCTTTAAACTATCATATTTAAATCAAATGTATAAATAGAAATTTAAGAAGCCGAAAAGTTAATTAACATGACTCAGTTAATCTCCGTATGCAGCATAGATTCTAAATTGTTTTGGTTCTTCTTCTTCTAAAGACTAAAAGCATCATTAGCCTACTAATATATAAAATATCACTGAAATACATTTTCCGGAAGTACATGATAACGAGCTATAAATAAGAAAAAACCGAAACTCAAAAAAGCAAACTTTTATAACAATTAATACACTTAACTTAATAACTAGACAATTTCTTTTTCATATAATACTGGTAATATTTTTTTACTCACCAGAAATTGCTTAGAATTATCCATTTTTCTATGTAAATGTTTCTTACAAAAAATGCTTGTAGCTTTATCTCGAATATGAACTATTCAAAACTGGTGAAGAATCTAGTATGAAACCTGAATATATACAAAAAATAATTGGCAACTAAAAAAGAGACACCGGTTTTGCTTTATCACTAAAAAAAAGACATTGAACTTTGAAATTGCGTAAATCCTCTTGGCAAAGAGTGTAATGACATGTTTACCTACCAGAAAAACCGGAAGGAACGTAAAGTCCTCAAAATAGTACTTCCTACTCTACTTCCATTTCAAATAAAAATTATTTGAATTCGTGATGATTAAGAACTTTAAATAAAATGGAGCTTATAATAGTAATAGCTAATTTCATGAATATTCAAATTTCTTCCAGAAATGCTTGTGCACGAATGGCTTGATGTGCTTTGATGAATTGTGCTTTGGCCCCATCTGTTAAAATCCGCATGATTTTTATCGAGGGGACTATGATGCTTATCTATATATTCAATTTCAGTACTTGCTATACTTTTTCTCGGGTCTGACCTTTGAATGGTAATAATCCTAAAAGTTCTTCTTCAGGCCCTGTATGAAACATATATATTAAAAAAAGTGAAACTTGTACATTGTGATGTAAGTCATTAGACTTGTTAGTCCCTATTTCTTAATGTGGCATTTGCTTGAGATCTTAGACATATTCCGTTTTGATATTCAAGCAAATTATATATTTTTTGTTTTCGATGATTTTGGAAGGCACTGGTAACTTGAATTTTCTTCAAAATATCTGCTTTTGCTCTTAAAATTTTTCAACTTCAACAAAAAATTATACATATTCTTGGTTTATAGTAGAATTGAATTTATTAAAATAAAATGCAACTTTTCTTACGAAGTTTTTTTTTTTTTTAAATGGAAATATTATTGCGCCTTCGTGGATGTTTATGCCAGAGTCGCGCTTAAAAGACCAATAAGCCACATGAGGCTCAGGAGCCTGTTTTCTAATTTTGTTTTAGGATCTCATTACATAAAATTTTCTTAAATAAGAAGGTTTTCTATTTACCTCACTCTATTTTTTGGCTCTACATTTTTGCCCTAAATTTACTAAATACTCTTATTTTCCAATGTATATACATTTTTGTCGAAATTGTTTTATTTTCAAGTTAATTTATGTTTTTAGACGTTTATGATGCTTTGCCAAGGGACATTAAGGAGCAGGTTGAGAGTTCGGAACCATTTCTGTTTCTCAAACTTTAAGATGGCTCGGTGAGCACTTTTCCAGGATTTTCGGCATCATATAAATTTTAACCCGAGTCTGAGTACTTTGGCTCCTCATCTATTATTGATCAATCTAAAAAGTTCCGAGTTCTTGAATGAACTAAACAGAAAATTAATAGCTAAAATTCGACTTGAAAAAGTAAAATCTTAAACTCTAACTTGAATACTACTGCTAACGACAGATCGCAGAACTAAGCTGCCCGAAGCCAAGAGACGTACAAATTTCTCTTTGCGTTGAACTCTACTCAAAGTACAGTCTGATTAGCATATTCAAAAATTTGGAGCTTCCAAGTTTGCATATTTTTTTAGGGATCTTTAAAAAAAAGGCAAAGATATTTGTGTCAGCGGACACTTGAAGTTAGAGGCTAAGGGAAACTAGAAATATCTTCAGACATAGAGCGCCATTGCTAGACCTGGTAGATGATTACTATTCAGTATTTACCAGGGTCGTGTCTAGGAGGTTTGAAACCCCCTGCCGAAATAATTCTTGGATTCGTAAAATGGTTTTAAAATACAGGAATAAATAAACAATCTTAACTCTCCAATTCTCAAAACGATTGGGGGTTTTTTGCGGATAAAATCTTATGTTTACTTTGCATTTTCAGTTTTTTTTTTAGCATTGCATAATGATCTTGAGGTCTTACTGGATAATCTATAATAAGATGACGTACGAACTTGAAGAGATGTACCCAAAAAAACAGTAAGATTTTAGAGCCTTGAAAAATTTTTTAGCAAAAAAGTCTATGTATTATATCCTCCTCCATTGAGAGAAACCAAAGTAATAACTTTGAAATCAAAAAAATGCATAGATAGATAGATATATAAGTGCATTTAAAGGAATTTTCATTCACAATTTCACTTTCAATAAAATTATTTTTGCATCCTTAACTCTCAGAACCATGAAAAAACCGTTAATTTTGCTTAAGTTTTCAACTAGGACAGTCAAATCATCAGTAAAATCTATGTCTGGGACAAGTTTTACTTTCTCTTTTTGAGTCCATGCTCCTTTATAGCTTTTACAGAATTTGACAAAGTTCATCACACATCACAACTGATCCGTATTGATGAGCATAAAACGTAACCCCTCGTGGCTCCTGATTAAGTAATAACCACAGCAATGTTATCAGAGACAATATTTTCTCGTTATATATAAAAAAGACCATGAGGTTTCAATTTTTTTCTAGATAAACTTCATATAGATAGTTGAGTCTTATAAAATAGGAGGTGGCTCGATCAGATTGAAATTAGAAGTTATAGTGCCGTTTTTGAGAATGAAAAGATATTGTGAGAGATAAAAGAAATTTTTGAGATGAAAGAGATTTTTGAGATGAAAAGTGCAACTTGCGCCCTGCTTTCTTCACGCTATATTTTCCTAAAAAGAATCCAATCAAAACTTTTTGATAACCATTTTGTTCAAAATAGTTCTAAAATCAAATAAAAAAATCTCTCGGGTCAACAAAGTCCCCCAGAGCCTAGAGTTCCGCGTTGAAATTCATTCCGTGGGTGTATATAAGGTTTACATGGAAGAATTGGTTATATAAACTTTGGAGGGGATTATTTGATTGGAAGTTGAAAGTCCTCTTTTTCTTTTTAAGAGTCAAAAGATATAGGAGGGGGTCTAGACCCCCCGCCCCTGTTTCCCCAAATGAATCCGATCAAAATATTCAGATATATATTTTTTTTTCAAAACAGATCAAAGGTCAGACAACAGAAACTCCTGGGTTGACACAACCCTTCCAGAGCCTGGGTGCACGTGTAAAAGTTGTACCCCAGGATATATAAGGTTTTCATACAAAGGGTGGTCATATAAACTGGAGGGCGCCCGTTTGATTAGAAATTGAAATTTTCAGTACCCGTATCTTAAGTGAGCACTGGCCGGAGGCCAAATATCCTGCCCCAACAATATATTGTCCCCAAATTTATCTCATAAAATTTAGAGAGGCCCATTTTCTTACAGATAGTCCACGGCGCATATACTTTTTAACGGGGGAATACAATGTGTTTCTAGAGAGGATGGTCTGAACTTTGGCGGGGGCTCTTTTAAGCGGCCATTGACACTTCTAGTGTCCTACTTCAGAGCGAAGTGATTGGAGGGCAACTAGTACCCCCCCCCCTCTCACGCTCTCTTTTCTCCCAAAGTATCCGACCAAAATTTTTATACAGCCATTTTGCTAGAAATAGTCCAAAGATCAGATAACAAAAATTTTGGGGTCGACAAAACCCTTTGGAGCCCGGGGTAAGTGTTGTAAGCTATTCTCCGGGGGCATATAGGTTTTTATGGGAGGAGTGGTCACATAATCCTTGGAGGGGGCTCATTTGATTAAAAATTGAAAGCTCTAGTCCCATTTTAAGTGTCAAAATTGGTCCGAGCGTAACTAGCCCTCCCAAGCCCTTTTTCCCAAGTAAATTTGATCAAAATTTTGAGATTGCCATTTTGTTCAAAATAATTCATGTATGATATTGCAATGTCTCTGGGGTTGACACAGCCGTGCAAATTTTTAGAAGTGCTTTAAGGGATTTTTCATAAGTGCTTGTAACAGTTTTATGATCATTTACTTAGACCTAGGTATTCCAATGCTTAATGCAATATAGAGTAGCATTTACTCACATCTGCGCCAGGCAAGCTTGAGATCACAGCTCATTGAGTGGTCTTTGTAGAGCTCTGGCATTACGTTTAATGAAACAACCAATGGTGATCTGTTGTCTATCAGTCTTCTTGAGGCCCTAAGAGGTGGAAGGATCAAACATCACAGGGATGTTGTCCTTGTTTCATTTGATACAATCCTGGAATCACTACTTTCTAAGTAAAACTTTGTATTTTTTTTTTTTTTACTTTTTTTCATGAGAAACCTGACCAAAGGGCCAAGGGCTCTTATCAACCCAACTAGTTGCAAGTACTCTTTGCAGGAAATTGTTCTCAAATTTAATTGATCTTTTTTCTCCAGAAGTAAAGATTTTCTCTATATTTATAATAAGTAGCAATTACAGCTAAAAAGATTATTTAAAAAGAAAGTAATTTGTAGGCCTATATTTTAAAAGCATATGAATTGAAAAATCAAGTGATAGGTTGACTTTGTACCTGGCTAAGTGCTGGACAAGCTCCATATTACAAACTGTAACCCTCTTCTTACGAGTTTTAAACAACTATATTTTTAAGATTTGTTTGTTATTTTCCTTGGATTTTGAGAAATGGCATGATAGAGATATGAGCTACAAAACATCATTTTGGACCCTAGTTTAGACTACAATTTATTCTTGAACTGTCAATCTTCTATTGCTCAAAAATTTCCAAGCTGTAAAGAGCTATTATTCTGCAATTTTAATTTAAAAGTGTTTTTGTACTTAAAATAGGGCCTATATACGTACAGATAGATTTTATAGATACATTGTTAAAACCTTTAATTCTACCTCTCTTTAATAATACAAAATGAAAAGCGAATATTATTCTAATGATTTGGATTGTTGAAGCTTGTGAACCTCATCCTTTTTCTTTATTAATTTAATTTTTGCTTTACAGTTTACAACATCAGTTATTATAGATTGCCTAATTTCTAGGGACCTTTTGCTTTTGATCTCCTGTGTAGGGAGGACCAATTCCAAGTGTTTTTATAATTTTATACATTTTATAAGAGACTTTGAGTGTATTGGAAGAATCTGTTATTGACTCACCTCTAATTACAAATATGGCTGAAAATTTCACTCTATCTGAAGTTTCTGATATTAAGAGCGGTAAGTTATCTAATTGTAGTTCTGCTTTGAAAATATAATTAAAATATTTCCTTCTATTTCGTTACTTAGAAGAATTTCAAGATTATGAATGAAAGAATAAGTTAGCTTATCGATGCCTATTTGTCTAACCTACACAAGTGAGGGAGAAAAAATTTTTTTTTTTTAAGTAAAAATATATTGAAACTTTCTAAGTTTCAAATCTTTAAAGCAAATAATCCCTGATGGTAGGAATTTTCCCTCCATTCTTTTAGGCATGTATAATAAAATAAACATACTACCAGAGTTGAGGTCATAATGAGGTATCTACAATGCCTTATTTTTCAACCGAAGGATCAGATTTTGTTTTTTTGTCTAAACCAGATGATATTGTGTCTCTTGAATGTAAATCTTGATTGTTCCCGACTGAATTACAGATTAAATAAAAAAACACATAAGACAACATTAGGCAATAGTAATCACATACATAACACAAGGGAATAAAGGACAAATTATGTTAAAGGATACTGCATCAGACATGAAATCAAAGTTGCAATGCAATATTCTTTGCATACCTGTACGGAAAGTATATTTGCATTGTTTGAAAATAGTCTGTGTAGGATGCACAATTTTCTTGCTACAGATTGAAAACTGGCATTCCGAACTTCTGACTTTTTTAGTTCCAAAAAATTGAGACACTGACTGATCGATCACAAATATTATCTAGAATAATGAAATGGAGAAATTACGAATGACACACATAGTTGGCGCGTTAGTCGTGCGTGATTCCAATTTAATCTACGATTAAGTTAGAGCATCGCTTATCGATCTTATTCCCTTAATATTAATTTCCTCGGATACAATCTATACAAGATAACAACGAATATTTATCCGGAAAATTGTCAACTGAAACGCTAAGGGCAACTAGGCGAATAACAACATTCCTCAAGTTTAATCCATAGTAAACATAACTTATTAAAAGCTCCCTGAAGGCTATCGTCAAACTTCAAGAAAAAAACATTCTTGAATTTTTTATTGATGGAAGTCGGAGCTATTTTTAAAAAGGCCTACGGAGACATATTTTCAAGTATGTTAAAATATTTTTTATAGAAACCGTCATTCTTTTCTCCTGCTAATGTTCCTTTTTTTGTACATTAGAAATAATTTATTTCTAAAGGGAAAATTTTCCAATGTGTCAATAGAGAAAATGTTAGGGGAGGTCGCTTTTAGTGATTGATTTGGGTGATATTGCTATTAAAATTTCTTGTTTTTTTTGGCCAATCTACCTCTATTTACTTTACCGCATGTGTTTCCATCAATCCATTTTCCTAATTAAAAACAAGCCAGTAAAATAGCAGCACTTTACATTTAATTTTTTAGCAACTCAATTTTTTGTACTGAGTGGTTGAAAAATTAGGAGCACCTCACCCTTCAATATGTGACACTCCTTCGAGTGTCGAGTGTCACGTTGTTGAGGGTGAAATAATCTCTAATTAATATTTTAAAATAACTTATTTTGGTTGAACCGGTTTTTATAAAGAATTGGTTCAGTGTTTTCTGTTTCCTGGTTCTACCTATCAAAATTGAGTATAATTATGAAAAAATCCATTTGGATGCAAATGAAACCAGATTTTTTTGAACATTGGTAAATTTAAAATTTTATTTCTACTATACTGAACTAAGGCTAATTTATTTTACAAGTTGAAAATGCTTTATCAAGCGACAGAGGGGTTTAGTTGAACTTCCTGACCTCTAATGACTCCTTAATTTTAAAATGTCTCCCTGGGAATTTTCTGGAATATCTCAGGACAATGTAAATTGGAATCTGACTTCTAACAATACGGCTCTACATCTTTTGATGATGAATCTTAACATTTGCGGGTTCTAATGGAAGCTTGGCCTTGTGTTCAAGTTTTTAGATTAAATATGCCAGTTTATTTAGATTTTTGAGCATATGAAACTATGGGGGATTTTTTGGTTAGATAGGAGGAGTGAATAGCACACAAAAATTATTCAATTATAAGATTTAATGTTTCTATTTGTCTTTTTGAAAGGGTAGAGGGGGGCTAGTTTCTTTTTATATATGTAAATGGTTGATAAATTGTGCTTTTAGCTGAAGGAGTGTCCCTGAAAAGAAATTTATTTTCACAGATTATTACTTTAAACTGGTTTCGGTTGCACTATTGACTTGATCTTGTTTTCAGAAGGCAATCAGTATGAACAAGCATTAAAATATTAGCCATTATAAGAGTATATGATCTAGTATATTCAGCATTTATTTCTATGTGAACACATTGATTATGATAATTTATTTTCAAAGCAAGAAAAATACAAATGTCACAAGGCGCCTTCCTATTGACGATGCTCCTGAAGACTTACGCTTCTGTAAAAACAATCAGCAAAATAAATACCGCTGAACAGCTCTTAGGTCACGAAACATTAATATAATTTTGTTTGAACAGCAATACCCAAGAAAAAATTAATCGATTACCTCTTTTGTAATATATTTTTCAAACGTCCCTTTCAGAAATCAATCTACTTAATAAAATCTATGTGTCACTAATTTTACTCGACAAGTAAAATCAAATAGCTCTAGCCTGGATACTAAGGGGAGGGCGGAATTTTTATAGCTTAATAAATAGCCAAAGGACTTAATAATGCTCCGAGAAACTAGGGACAGAAGTAATAGTGGTGCGAAGATTACTCTTAGATAAAAAAAAACTAGACATTACCACCTTGTTTCCAAATTGGTGATCTCTGGACAGCTCTTAATAGACTGAACACTGTGACAACTGATGAGTATGGGGTATGGGACTGTAGTAATCTTTTGCAGCCATAATATCTACTCGATTTAATTTGGTAATATTTTAAGTTTGGTAATATTTTGGCGTTTGTAACTAAAAAACAATGAAATCAAAAGCGATTTGAGAAACTTGGCTGTCAATAGAGATGAGTAATTCTTGAAGAGGGCTTTAATTTTGCTAGTTGGTACCTCAGAAAGACAGATATAGGGTGAATTCATCTATGGCGTTGAGAAGCGGGGAAAGGGCTAGGACACTAGGACATAGATGAAGTGAGAAGGAAGGTGATTTTGTTTTCGAGTTGACATCAAGGTAGAAAATTTAGTGTTTACGGTAGGATAATTTTCAACTGCAGGAACTTGAGTCGCATTGGCACGTTAGCCGCCAGAGATAAAATGAACATGGGGGTGGGGCTCAAGGGGATAGGGTAAGAAGAAGTAAAACTTGGAGGAATAATGGGAGGGAAGGGAAGATGGAAAAGGGAAGTGGAACAGAGCGTGCTTGGGCAAGGAACTATCTATTTTGACAAAAAGATGATGATTGCCCAAACTACTTGGCCACTTCCTAGACTTTGGAGATAGGATTAAAATTGCAAGGGGAACGCTTTTGGGAGGTGAACAAGCAAGAGGGTGTTGGGGACGGGTCAATTGGATTCAAAAGGTTTGTGGGGGGTATAGTTCTGGAACAAAACTAGACTCTGTGGACGTAGAGAAACTTCTTTAGGCTTATTGAATTGTGCAACATCGGGCTGGGAGGAGAACATGATTGGAGGTACAACATTAAATGATAAAGATGAGAAGGGGGATTCGGAAGATTTCTGTCATGCCCATAAAAGAGTGGGGTTTTAAAATTACTATCCACTGCTGCTGATGCGGTCAACAAGGTCAAAACTGCACTTATGAGACACGGAAATAGCTGGACTAAAGTTACGACACATACGTCTATATAAAAACTTTCAGTGTTTATGAAACTCGTAAAAAACACAATTAAAATAGCTACAAATCATATTTTCTTTTTTGATTGTTCTTAATGTAAAACAAAACTCAAAATGAAACTTTGATGTCAATAGATGTATCAAAAGAATTGGCTTATTATGTTGATTCCTAATAAATAATATTAATTAAGTTTAGTCCTACCAATCAAAAGCTACAAGCTTGAGAAAATTTGCTTGATTTTACAAAAATGGAGGTAACACCCCTAATAGTCATGAAAGCTTAATAAAAGTCAGACCATCTGATTCAGCGTGTCAGATGACGCTACTGTAGAGGTTTCGACCTCCCATCGGCAAAAAAGTGATATTTTGTTGTTGTTTTTTGCCAGAAGTATCACGGATGCGTGTTTTTTTTCAGGGGTGACTGTATCGCCCCACTAGCCCCAGAATATTGAATGCGGGTTAATTCATATGGAAATTGGAATGCCCCTCCCCCCCAAAGTCGTCCGCTCAAAGTTTAAAAAATACTCTCTGTGATAATTTTTATTTAGTGAAGGACGTTTCTGGAGAGTGGACTTTGCACAGGAAATTTTACTATACTGCATGTTGGCAGAATATCTATTCAAAATTCTTTCTATTTGTCTCACTTTCTCTGTTCCAACTAAATCTTATACATGCGATGTTAAGAGAAATGTTCGGCAAACTTATTAGGCAAAGAGGCAAGTATGAACATTACAATAATTTTTAAAGAATTGGGAGCCAAATCTCCTTCTTTAGTTAACGTTTTTTGGTACTTGTTTATTATATGGTACACACTTGAGAAATGAAGTTAGGTTAAAAAAAGTGAAACTTGTGCTGTATCATTTATGTCACAAGACTTGTCAATCGCTATTTATTAAGCCGGAACCAGTTTGAGATCTTCGATATGCTCTGTGTTTATATTTGACCAAATTGTAATTGTTCTGTCTTTAATGGTTCTGGAAGACACTTGTACCTTGAATTCTCTTCAAAATATCTGCTTTTGCTCTTAAAACTTTTCAACTTAAACAAAAAATTATACATGTTCTCGATTTATAGTAGAATTGAATTTATCAAAATAAAATGCAACTTTTTTTACGAAGTTTTTTTTTCATGAAAATATTATTGCGCCTTCGTAGATGTTTGAGCCGCACTGAAAAGACCAAAGAGCCACATGAAGCTCAGGAGCCTCTGTTTTCTATTTTTTTTAGGATCTCATTACATAAAATTTTCTTAAAGAACAAGGTGTTCTATTTACATCACTCTATTTTTTGGCACTACATCTTTGCCCTAAATTTGCTAAATACTTTAACTTGAATACTACTGCTAACGACTGAAGTCAGAACCAAGCTCCTGGGCGACAAGAGACGTACAGATCTTTTTTTGTGTCGAGCTCAACTCAAAGTAGTCTGATTGCTATAGTCAAAAATTTGGAGCTTCCAAGTTTGCATACTTTTCTATGGATCAAGTAAAAACAAAAGGCAAAAATATTTCAGTCTGCGGACACTTAAAGTTACAGGCTAAGGGAAACTGGGAATATCTTCATACATAGAGCGCCAATGCTAGACTTGGTAGATGATTACTATTCAGTATTAACGAGGGTCGTGTCTAGGAGGATTGAAACCCCCTTCCGAAATAAGTGTTGGATTCGTTAAAATCGTTCTAAAATGTAGGAATAAATAAGCAGTTTTAACTTGTTCATCCCCAAAAAGATTGGGGTTTTTTAGCAGATAAAATATTAAGTTCATTTTGCACGTTCAGTTTTTTTTTAGCTTCGCATAACGATCTTGAGGTCTCACTTGATAGTCTAATTAAACGACATGTAAGCACGAAGAAAAGTACCTAGAAAAAATAAAGATCTTAGAGCCTTGAAAAATTTTTAAGCAGGAAAGTCTATGTATTTTATCCTCCTTCATTGAGAGGAACCAACCTAATAACTTTGAAATCAAAAAATTTGAAATTTGATGAAAAGAAAAAGAAACAAATATTTTTTCCAAATTATTTAGACCCGGATATAACCAAATTTTTTAATAGCTTTCTGGTTGAAATACAATCAGTCGGACGGGTGCCCAAAAGAATCTGTTAACAGTTTCCTCCAATATTCTAATCTTGGTTTGCAGACATGTCTTTCTATTCTTCCAAACTTTTTTATTCTTCAAAACTATCACACATCACAACTGATCCGTATTGATGAGCATGAAACGTAACCCCTCTTGGATCCTGATTAAGTAATAACCACAGTTATGTTATCAGAGGCAATAGTTTATCCGTATTTATAAAAAGGGCACTGAGGCTTCCATTTTTTTCCAGGGGCACTTCCTATAGAAAGTTGGGTCTTATAAAATTGGGGGGGGCTGATTCAGTTGGAAATCAGAAGTTCTAGTGACATTAATAAGAATAAAAAGGGATTTGAGTGCAAATTCCACGCTGCCCTTCTCATGCTGTATTGTCCTCAAATGCATTCAATCAAAACTGTTTGATAGCCATTTTTTTAAAAATATTTCTAAAATCAAATAAAAAAAAAATAAATGTGTTCAGAAAATACCCCACAGCCCAGCGGCACGGGTTGAAAGTTATTATCTGGGTGTATATAAGGTTTACATGGAAGGGTTGGTCGTATAAACTTTGGAGGGGCTCATTTGATTGGAAATTAAAAGTCCTCTTTTTCTTTTTAAGAGTCAAAATCTATAGGAGGGGAACTAGACCCCCGCCCCTTTTTTCTCCAAGTGAATCTGATCAAAATATTCAGATATATATTTTTTTTCAAAACAGATAAAATACCAGATAACAGAAACTCCTGGGTTGACGCAACCCTTCCAGAGCCTGGGTGCACGTGTAAAAGTTGTACCCCGGGACATATAAGGTTTTTATACAAGGGTTGGTCGTATAAACTTTGGAGGGGGCTCATTTGATTAGAAATTAAAATTTTTAGTGCTCTTAGTAAGAGTTAGACGTGATTGGAGGGCAACTAGCTCCTTCCCCCTCAGGCCCTATTTCCCCCAAAATCATCTCGTCTACCCAATGTAAAGATTGTTGACAAATCAATTTAAAAAAAAAGTCTAGGGTCGACACACACCCGCGAGAGCCTGGGGGCACATGTTGAAAGCTATACCTTGGGACGTGTAAGTTTTATTGGATGGGGTGGTCATTTAAACTTGGGAGGGGGCTTGTTTAATTAGAAAGTGAAATTTTTAACACCTGTATCCAGAGTGAGAAGTAATTGGATGGCAACTAGCCTCTCCAAATACCCTCTTTTCCCAAAATGCATCCCATAAACATTTTGAGATACCCATTTTCTTAAAGATAGTTGAAAGATCAAATAATCTTTCACGGATGAATGCAAAATTTTTATGCAAGGGGAGGTCGTAACTTCGGAGGGGGCTCATTCAATTGTAAATTGAAAGTTCTAGTTTCTTCCTTAAGAGCGAAGTGATTGGAGGGCAACTAGTAACCCCCCCCCACGCTCTCTTTTCTCCAAACGCATCCGACCAAAATTTTTAGATATCCATTTTGCTCTAAATAGTCCAAATATCAGATAACAAAAATTTCGGGGTCGACACAACCCTCTGGAGCCCGGGGCAAGTGTTGTAAGCTATTCTCCGGGGGCATGTAAGGTTTGTATGGGAGGGGTGGTCGTATAATCTTTGGAAGGGGCTCGTTTGATTAAACATTAAAAGATACTAGTACCATTTTAAGTGTCAAAATCGTTCGGAGGATAACTAACCCTCCCAAGCGCTTTCTTCCGAGTAAATTCGACCAAAACTTTGATATAGCCATTTTGTTCAAAATAATTCACAGATCATATAGCACTGTCTCTGGGGTTGACACAGCCCTGCAAATCCCGGGGTCAAGGGTTGTAAGTTATTCTCCAGGGGCATAAAGGGCTTGCTGTTAGATCTGGGTAGTATAAAGCTGTACATAATAACGTTTAGTTGGAGATCGACATTTCCATGTACATCTTTTATTATTCAAAAATTACTCTTTAAAGCACCCCCCCCTCCACGGCATATTTCACCCAAATACGCATGAGATACCATTTCTGGTCTCCTGTGTGCTCGAAATAGTCAAAAGATTACGTCACAATGCTTTCAGGGTTGATAAAACCCCCAGAGCCCTAGGGCAAGGGCAAGGGGTTTAACTTAGGCCACGGGGCATATAAGGTTTTATGGAAGATGCAGCTGTATAAATTTTAGAGGAGGCTTATTTGATTGAATAATCAAATCTATCGAATAATTTTTATAAAGAAAAAGGTGTTCAGTACACATAACTTTTTTTTCAGAACTATATCTTTGTCTGAATTTACTGAATTGTCTTTTCGTAAAATTGTATATACATTGTTGTCAAGCTCCTTTTATATCTCTTTAAATTATGTTTTTAGAAGTTGAACATGCTTTACCAAGTGACATTAAGAAGCAGGTTGACATTTCAGACCCTTTTTCGTTTCCTAAGCTAGAAGATTGTCCGACGACCACTTTTCCCAGCATTTCGGTGTCATGTAAACTTGAACCTGAGTCTCAGGAATTTGGCTCGACATCTATCACCTATCAAGGTAAAATATTCAGATCTCCGGGATCAACTTAATAAGATAACAATGACTAGTATTTGACTAGAAAAAGTAAAATATTAGTAATATAGAATTAACAATTAATAGACTTAATAAAAAAGTTATGTAGAAAAAGAAAGAGTAAACTCTAAATTGAATGCTATTACTTACTACTGAATGCGTTCCCACCATCAGGGGACGACGCCCTCATTTCAGAGCCATATTTGACCACTGTTATCACTGTAGCTTTATTTTTGGTTTGGAGACGTATTTTTCTTCTATTGTTCCAAATTTTATTTTCTCAAAAACACCCCTGGGCATTGTCTATTCCTCTTTAAAATTTTCATTGCATCCACCACCTTTACTAATAATAAACTTACTTGAACTTCACTTGACCACTTAAATTACAATGACTTCCCTGTCTCGTAATATTTTTATTTCTATTTAAGCTCCAATTTCTCATCTTGTTATTTTATTAAGTACATCACTTCTTATTATTTTTCTATAATTTATTAAATGATTATTCCTTTGTCATTTCACTATTTATATCATCAGCATTGGGTCGTGGGTCGCTAAAATTTTAAAATGTAGATTTTAAGGAAATACGCGAAAAACGAGAAACAGAGGCTAATAATAGACATAACCATGGGAAGAGGATCCAAGCACCTCAACAACAATTTCTTATAGATTTAATACGTAGGGTAATCTTGAGATCAATAATGAAAAACGAAAATGTATGGTTGTATATCTCCAATCACGGAAAAAAAAACTAAATTACACGGTTCATCGGGATAAGACTGGGTAGCAAAAATTTAAGCTAACTTAAATCGTAAAGCATAAAATGCGTTTGAAGAATTGCGGACTGAAGACGGTGGCCGATTTGAGTTACGTTTGGAACACATGATTTAAGAATCTACAATTAAAACAAAAAAAAAGTCAGATGCCTAGAAACAGTTCCTCTACAAACTAAAAGACCTAGAATGGAAATGGTTAAATATTAAAAAATATACATCAGATGAAATGAGAATAAAATTGGGAAGCAGAAGTGTGGGGATGATACCATTACGCAGAAGAGAAAAATAGATTTTGATTAATTAGTATGACTAGAATTTGTACGATTTTAGCTTCCCAGAGTATTTTACTAGAAGTAGTCCCAATAGAGGAAAACACATTTAACAATATCTTGGGTTGTAGCCGATGATAGCAAAAAAATTTATGCGTTTGCCGAATCTTACACAGATCAGTGAAAATTGGCCAGAAGTTTGGTTTAAATCGCTGTAGATTCTTGTCGCTGACCTAGCCTACGTGCCGACTAGCGTCACTAATAGATCGTAGGTCCCCCGTATCGACACTATTAAAGCAGCATGTTATACTGTAGGTATGTACTCATGATGATTAGCCTGGGTTAGAGTATAAATTTCAAAGGATTTTTTTACCGTTTTTGGAAAAATGGTAGTTTTGCTTTTCCATGAGCCGTTGATTTGGTACTGTCCGAGTAAGGCATTGGCAAAACTATTTTAGCTGCTAAAACGACTTAAAAATCATGTGCTCAATTTTAGAATATCTTATAAGTATTTTATAGATTTTTTTTTTTTCAGGGGTTGCAGTACCACAGAGCGGGACGGGGATATTTTTAGGGTTTTTTTTCAAAACTACGTAAATCAAATTTTACGTAAAATTTAAACACATTTTTTTAAATGAAAGTTATGAGCAACATAAAAACTTCGACTGAAAAAGAAATATTCCATATATAAAAGAGGTTACACAACCGTCTGCCTTTCAGTTTTTAGACTAAAGTATTTTAATGCATTGCGAACAATTGTTATTCCAATTTAGCAGCCTTTTTTCTTTTCTTTTTTTTGTCAAAATAAAGATCTTGGAGGCATGCTTATTTTACTCCCATGAGTTAATATTATCTAACAATGAATGATCATAAATTATCCAGAGAGGATTAACTCAAACGAATATTAAAAATTCTTGTGCCCTTTTTAAGTAACAAAACAACTCTGTTCAGCATAGATTAAAAGTCCAAGCATTTCGAGATAACCTAAACGTCTACAGCCCATGGCTATATGGCTTTTTGTTCGCCCCTGTAAGTTTTTTACTTATATGTTTTGATCATAAAAAGTTTCCAGATATGACATTTTTTTTGGGGGGGGGGATTTCTGAGGGAACAAATTTTCCACCAGAAGAATTTTCCATGAGAAGAAAAATTTCTAGGGGTGAGTTTTTCGGGCCAGTTTACCTCTAAAGCCGTGAAAATTATGACCCTAAATCTGATTTGATTTTTTAATTTCCCCTCCTGCCTTCACATTCAATTGAGCTTTTAGTGAAACATCTGGTACTAACGATCTGTAAATAAAGAATAGTCAATGTCACTGGTAAGTGAAAATCCAAAAGTTTTTATTGAAATATAGGCAACTAAAATTCACAATTAAATCTTGGATTATTTTTAATGAATTCAAGTAAGCTATAATAATAAAAGGAGAAAACCTTGTAGCTTGGTCTACAAAAAGGATTCTCAAATCCCACATTTTGAGCTAATTTCCAATGTAATTTTTTTCTTCTTAAGTGTGTCTAAGCCTTCCAAAAGGATTACATTTATAACAAAAAGAACAAAGATAATTCATTGCCATTCACGACACATGGAGGATTGACAGTTTATAAGCACTTAAAAACAATCAAATTATTAGTCAAAGAATCTGTCAGAAGACACTCATCCAAAGGCAAATTTAATCATAGTCGTAAGAGAACAATATAAAACTATTTTGCATGCTTCAAAAGACTTTCCTTAATTAAAATGCTACCACATTCCAGGATTTTATTTACAAAGGCTTTGACAGGTAAATCAATTCAATGGGCTTAGCCAGAATAGAGTTGAACACTCGTCTTCATTACCAGTATTCTAACTTGTGTAGTTGCAAATGTTCAATATTTAGATAAATGAAATCAAAGTATAACTTAGAAACATACAACTGTTTAGGCCAAAATTTCCTCTCAGTTATTCAGACAACAAAAAGAGAAAAAAGAGTAGATGAAATCACAAGAACAAAAATAAAAACCAAGGCTGAAAGGTTCCAAAACTATGCCTTTGATAATACAACCCTCTGAAGCCCCTGCGGATGGGTCTTTAAATTAAAAAATTTGCCCATTGTTTATGTGTAGTATTTGTTATTGGGAAGTATACACGATTTCGGGAAAAGATTTATGCTTGGGATGGGTTTTTTGTAGATTTTGTTCCTGGAGAGAGAAATTTTCACTGGAAATTTTACACTAAGGGGATTTGACATTTGAAATTATTTTTATTTGTTTCACTTTCTCTTTGCCAGGTTTGTTTTGCATGTGGAGATGTTCCAGGGGAATTTTTGGAGTTCTTTTATTTCTGCAAAAAAATTCCTGGGAAGGGGGGGTTCCTGAAGGGATCGGAAAAATGTTTAGAGCTTATAGTCTTGTTATGCTTTCAAATGAAAATATGATGAGGATAGTCTAAGATATGATAAACGCTGGCCACCCTTTTAAAGTATCTGGTTCTCCCTGTTCCCTCTAAATGGCATCAAAGATAAACTTACACAAAATTTGTGTTATAAAATGAAGTTTTCATAAATAAATCTACAAG
This sequence comes from Artemia sp. Qi Xiang Cuo, assembly GCF_049724085.1. NCBI lineage: Eukaryota > Metazoa > Arthropoda > Branchiopoda > Anostraca > Artemiidae > Artemia > Artemia sp. Qi Xiang Cuo. Next base: position 18,114,476 of record NC_142806.1, read on the forward strand.
CCACACAAGTCCCAAGAAAATTGTATTGAGCCTCATTACTTGCCTAAATCCTGGTTTCTAGTGTTGTAAATAAGTTAAAAATCCAGTAGATGTTAAGTAGTTCATCTAAAATGCCTAAAAAGAAAGCGATTTGTTTATGCTTCTTTTGGGTATAATAATTCCTTTTCTTGCATATTTAATGTAAGTCCTTTTATAGCAAATGAAAAAAATAAATTCTATCTATAGTTTTTGGATATAAGAATGGGCTAAAACATTGGTTTCAAAATTACTAGTTCATTGTAACTAAAAAAAGTTCAAAAACAATTCTGCAATGTTTTTTACTTATCCTGTTAAGCCGGTTAAAACTGTCATTTTCACCTCAATGTAAAAAAAAAAATATCACAATGGACAGTATTTTAACCTTTTATATACCCGAAAACCATAGAAAGAAACAATCATTTTCAACAGTCCAAAGATGCTTAAAATTGAAGTTGCAAGGAAAGGAGTTGACGTTCAAAGAACTGCTCCATATTTAAAAAAAAAAACTGTCCAAAATTAGAAAAAAAAAATCGAAATGTGGCTTATAATCCTAATAAAATCATCTGAATTTTGTTGTCTAAACCTAGAATCAAATAAAAGCTTACTCGCTACAAAATTAAGGAAAATATCAATTTATAAGCGATTAAGACAGGTTTAGACCGTGTTTCAAGGTATTGGCAAAGCCTTAAAAATAGCCTCATAGTCATAAATATCTTGTCAAGAGCTTTAAAACTCCTTCCTTTAGCATAGCGTAGTCTAAAATATTTGTCGTGGACGTTTCACTCTCTTAACTCAATAACTTTCCAAGATAACAAGAATCCCCTCAACTAGAACTTTGATTTAGATTACCTCTTAAGCGCTCTTTCAAGATGTAATGATTGATGCCACACAGTTTTTCTAAGCCCCTTCCCAATGTGGTCAGATATATTCCTTAGCTCTGGGGTAAGACATTCAAATATTCAAACAAATAGTTTGATCATAATATATGGTTCCTAAACAGGAATAATGGGCTTATATTTCTGGACACAAAAAATGACTATTTCCAATTTAAAATATATGTATCAATATTTATTCCTTAAAGTTTTGATAATTTCCATTTATTCAAGTTAAGAAAGTGAAAACATTTAAAGTGTATTTTCTGTGAAGCAAAAATTATGTTTTGGTCTTGAGAAGGTATGGGGGTTTAAGAGTCAGGTGGGGTTTACATCTACAACCTCAGGTGGAGCCTTACTATGAAAGATGCAGCAGCAGTCATAGGGTATCTTAAGTAGCTTACGGAGAGCAAATGACGGAGAATAAATCACACCATTTCTTAATTCATGTACAACATTGTTAGAAGAGTCTATAGTCATACCCGCCTCATCTTAGCATTCTTATTTCCTCTCTTTTCGTTATTATTCTTTCCTTCATTATTTTCCTCCTTACTGTCCCTCCTTTCCTTGCAAGAAAACGGGAACAGATTATCCCTGTAAACGCAAAGTTCTTCAAATTTCAAATAAATGAGCTTGTTGTATTTGTTAGTAATATATGCCTTATTAACGATAATACACCAAAATAAAAGATACTTATTACCGTTATCTGTGAATTAAGACAAGCCACAACGCTAATTACGATGAGGTTGTAGCTCATAAAAAAGCTTTTATTTGCCTCTTTTACTAGCACTGATCTACTTAAGCTTTAAATCTAAATTGAACAAAAATGTATTTTTTTTCGGAATTTTTTTCTATTTTTATTTTATTGGCTTTTTAGCTTTTACCCCCCCCCCCCCCTCCTGAATAATGCTCTGCTGTTGTGTAAAGATTTTCAGTAGTATAATGAATTATAGAACAAACAGATAAAGAAAAGAAAGAAACCTAAACTTAAATTGAGGTCAATTAAATTCTAAAAGATAAAGGAAGGAAGGGATAAAGAGAAAGAAATTGAGGGGAGAAAGAGTTGGAGAAAGAAATTTGAGGGGAGAAAGAATTAAAATCGGGAATCGGCTGTCAATTGTATCTAAGTGTATAATATTTTGTTGGACTTTTTAAGTGTCAAGTGTATTAAGTTAGGTGTATGCACTGTTAAGTGTAGACTTATGTACATTGTTAAGTGTATATAAGTATAATATAATTTCTTAAACTCTTTGTGAAGGTAGAATTGTTTTAACTGTTATATTTTTCTCCGGGTTGAATTTTAAATATTATTTTCTGTTATTTCTATGAAATGAAACAGATTTTTAAATCATAAATTTTCATTCATCCAATGTTTCTCAATATAATGTATTTACGTAATACTCTTAGCTGTAGTATTGACATTTATTTTATTTTATCCCCTAATTTCAGAAGTAATGAATTCAACTATTTGTGGCACTGGTGGTGAAACTCAAACGAGTCTCTGGCGTTGCAACTTCTGCGGAAAGACAGAGAAATCATCGTTGATACTAGAACTTCATATAGACACTGGTTGTGAAAAGCTTTCACCAATAGAATGTGATATCTGTCCTGCTGTAGAGATTATATAAGCTTTGTGGCTCATTTTATTGAGCATCAAATGGGAGAAACAAGAAGATGTCCAATTTGTTTGCAAGAGAATATTCATAACATGAAAGAACATTTAATTTTACTGGGTCATTTTTCAGAAAACGAGTCTGAAATAGTATTACAGGGTGGTACCTCTCACGTTACTTCACAGAAATTGTACACAAGTGTCAATTTAAATTCACTTGGGTTGAATTCTAGAGTAATGAACTCAACTATCTGCAGCATTAGTGGTGAAACTCCTATCCAGAGTGACATTTGTAAGAAAACTTTTGGTTTTGCGTCAAATTTGGCTACACATAAACGTGTGCATACAGGTGAAAAACCTTTTCAGTGTGATATATGTAATAGAGGTTTTGCTCAGTCGGCAAATTTGACTAGACACAAACGAGTGCATACAGGTGAAAAACCCTTCCCGTGTGATATATGTAAGAAAACTTGCTAATTCGTCAAATTTAACTACACATAAAAGAGTGCATACAGGTGAAAAACCTTTTCAGTGTGATATTTGCCAGAAAGGCTTTGCTCAGTCTGGATATTTGATTAGTCATAAACGAGTTCATACAGGTGAAAAACCCTTCCAGTGTGGTGTTTGTAAGTAAAGCTTCGTTAAATCAAGTGATTTGACTGAATATAAACGAGTGCATACAGGGGAAAAACCCTTTCAGTGTGATATTTATAAGAAAATCTTTGTTCAATCAAGTGATTTGACTAAACATAAACGAGTGCATACAGGTGAAAAACCCTTTCAGTTTGATGTTTTTAAGAAAAACTTTGTTCAATCAAGTGATTTGACTAGACATAAACGAGTGTACACAGGTGAAAAACCCTTTCAGTGTAAAATATGCGTTAAATCTACGCCCTGCCACAGGTGTCCTCCATAGAGGATCCTCCGCGATGGTGTTCGCATCACCATGCAATTTAACCCATTACTGGGAGAAGGTTTGCAACTCATGAGACTTGTGGACAAACCAGTGGGTCCTTTTGAGAGTACATTTTAGGGGCCTTCTTCTTCCTCCGCCTGTATTTATGACCCCGGGCGAGGGTGTCCCAAATTCTATTATGGATCCCCAGGGACAAAGTCCCCCCTTGGTCCGTGCCTCCTATGGAGGTACCCAAACACGCAAACTAATTCTAAATATATATAACTCGCTGAATATAAAAGATATATATAGAAATATATAATCAACTCACATATTCAACCTACTGATTATAAATAAGTGTAGCTCCCTGACTAAGCCTATATAAGTCATATTCATAAATATATAAGTGTCTGACATATTCAACCTACTGCTTATAAAAATATATAACTCACTGACTAGGCCTATATAAGTTATATACAAAAATATATAACTCAGTGACATATTTAACCTACTACTTATAAATATGTGTAACTCACTGACTAGGCCTATATAAGCTATATACAGAAATATATAACTCACTGACATATTTAACCTACTGCTTATAAATAAATATAACTCACTGACAAGGCCTATATAAGTTATATACAGAAGTATATAATTCACTGACATATTCAACCTTCTGTTTATAAATATATATAACTCACTGACTAGGCCTATATAAGATATATACAGAAGTATATAACTCACTGAAATATTTAACCTACTACTTATAAATATATATAACTCACTGACTATAAAGGTTATATACAGAAATATATATGACTCACTGATTAGGCCTATATAAGTTATATACAAAAATATATAACTCACTGACATTGTTATTCTGCTTTACCAAAGTTTTCAGCCCACCATGCTTCATCCATAAAATTCTATTCTCTTAAAAACTTTTAATAAACAACTCTCACTTCGTACTGAACCCGTTTTTTCACATAGATTACCGTTTGATTAAATAAAAAAAAAACAAGTTTTTTTAACTTACACTAAATAACGACATTGAAGCTTAAAACTAACATGGATTATCCCGTAGATGAAAGGGGCTGTCCCCTCCTCAAAGCCTTGCTTTTTACGCAAAAGTTTTTTTTTATTGTTTTAAAAAATAAAGTTGTTTGACAGAAAAACAGAAAAATTCCTGTTAGTTTTTATGTCGCTCCTTACTTTCATTAGAAAAAAAAAAACTTGTTTTGTTTATTTCATTTAAGAACGTTTTTGAATTAATGTACGTTTGATGTATGCTAACCACGAATGAATAACTAAAACGAATTTGCAGATTAATTTTACTTTTTTTGGTCAAATTCATTTCTCGAAATTTTATTCTAACGTAACTAACGAATTAACTTACGTAAAGATATTCCACAATCGTATATTTGTATTACGTATATTAGAGAGTTCGCCCTCTAGTCAGTGCCTAACTCTTTACAATAAATTTTAAATCACAAATGCCAGTTAATTAGAATGGATGGCCCTTTCGAAAGTACTAAAAAAAACTCCAGTGTACAGGGTGAGGTATTGATAAGGAGGCGCATCCCCCTCTATACTTAATAATTCCGGTTTGTTTTAAGTTTTTATGTTGCTCCTTATTTTCAGCTGAGAAAAACGTTTTTTTATTTTTAATTTCTTATCGTCTTTTTTTTAATAATCCTGGGAAATCCGGCACCCCTTTCAGAAAACTGTCCCTTCCCCCAAGAAAAGATCCCCCCCCCATAACCCCCTTCTCTGACACCCCAACCCCTAGAAAAAAACCCACCAGAAACGTCTGTATACGTCTCCTTCAAAAATATGTTATTTATTCCCTGGGCACAGTTCATAAATGGCAGCCCTTCCCCCGGGACTTATTGATGAGTAAATTATTATCAAAGATCTTTTTATTAGGTATTCAACTATGCTGAACAACATGACAATCTCAAAATTTTGATTGGTTGATGTTGGAAAAAAAATTAACGTTGAAGAGGGCCAAGTTGCCCTCCAATATTTTTGGTCACTTAAAAAAGGGCGCTAGAACTTTAAATTTTCGTTCGGGTGAGCCCTCTCACGATATTTTAAGACTACTGGATCGATACAATCACCCCTGGAAAAAAATAATAATAAATAAACACACATCCCTCATCTTCCTTCTGGCAAAAATACAAAAATCCACATTTTCGCAGATAGGAGTTTGAAACTTCTATAGTAGGGTTCTCTAGCACGCTGAATCTAATTGGATAATTTTCATTAAAGTTCTATGATTTTTAGGGGTTGTTTTCCCCTTTTTTTGAATACAAAGCACATTTTCCCTGGCACGTTACTTTTGATGGATAAGAATAAAATTATTGGAGTTAACATACTTTAAATTAAAATAAGAATTTGATTCTAATGATGCATGTATTTATATAAAAATTTAAGTTTTTATAGTTTTGGTTACTATTAAGCCGGGTTGCTCCTTACTCACAGCTCGTTAGCACCAACTATTTGATCACTCAAAAGAATAATTATGACATCTTCGCCAACTGAAAAATCTATTTCTAAAATCCAGGCCCCAATAGAGCCGACTTGTGACAATTGATAATTGACAATAGAATCATAGTTCTATGATTTTCAGGGGTTGTTTTCCCCTTTTTTTGAATACAAGGCAAATTTTCTCAGGCGCGTAACTTTTGATGTGTAAGACTAAACTTAATGCAGTTAATATACTTGAAATTAGCATAAGAATTTGATTTTATTGATGCATGTATTTATGTAAAAATTCCAGTTTTTATAGTTTTGATTACTATTAAGCCAGGTTGCTCCTTACTCACAGTTTGTTAGCACAAACTGTTTCATCACTAAAAAGAATATTGATGACATCTTTGGCGATTGGAAACTCTATTTCCAAAATCGAGGCCCCCCGCGAGCCGACGTTTGACAGTTGATACTTTGTGTGCTTGCCCCCCACCCTAAATAAATTTCTTGGAAGTTTTAACTGAATCCTGAAAAAATGCATATACAATGTGTCAAGTTTCTAACAAAAACTAATATGTAATCTAGAATATTTGAAAATTTTTCCCTTCTAAGAATTCTTGTGTGCTTATTCAAAGAGCCTGATTCAGAAAAACTTTTCCCCTATATATTACACTAAAAGCATTTTTAACTTGTGTGAACTTGTTTATGCCTGATAAAACATCCAGACTCAGCTAAGCTTCTACAAATATCACACAGAAAAGGTTTTTCATGTGTGTGTAGTCGTTTATGTTTAATCAATCTTGATGACTCAGCAAAAGTTTTCTTGCATTTATTACATTGAGAAGGTTTTTCACTTGTATACATTCGTTTATGTTTAGTCAAATCACATGATCGAACAAAGCTTTTCTTACAAACATCAAACTGGAAGGGTTTTTCACCTGTATGCACTCGTTTATGTTTAGTCATATCACTTGATTGAACAAAGATTTTCTTACAAACTTCACACTGAAAAGGTTTTTCACCTGTATGTATTCGTTTATGTCTAGTCAAATCACTTGACTAGATAGCTTTTCTTACATATATCACACTGGAAAGGTATTTCACCTGCATGAACTCGTTTATGACTAATCAAATCTACAGATTGAGCAAAGCCTTTCTTACAAATATCAAACTGGAATGGTTTTTCACCTGTATGTACTCGTTTATTTGTGGTCAAATATGACGAATTAGAAAAAGTTTTCTTACAAATATCACACGGGGAGGGTTTTTCACCTGTATCCACTCGTTTGCGTCTAGTCAAACTTGTAGACTAAGCAAACACTCTATTACATATATCACACTGAAAATGCTTTTTACCTGTATGCACTCGTTTATGTGTAGTGAAATTTGACGCAATAGCAAAAGTTTTTTTTACATATATCACACTGGATATGAGTTTCACAGCTAATGCTACAGATAGTTGAGTTCGTTACTCTAGAATTCAACTCTAGTGAATATAAATTGAAACTTGTGTACAATTTCCTTGAATTAACGTGTCAGGTAGCACCCAGAAATACTGTTTCAAACAGGTTTTCTGAAAAATGACACCGTAAAATTAAATGTTCTTTCATGTTATAAACATTCTCTTGCAAACAAATCGAATCTATTCTTTTTTATCACATTGGATGCTCAATATGAGCCACAAAACTTCTATAATCTCTAAATACAGCAGAACAGATATCACATTCTATTGGTGAAAATTTTTCCCAACCAGTGTCTATATGAAGTTTTAGTATAAGAGATGATTTCTCTCTTTCTTCAGAAGTTGTAACGCCAGAGATTCAGTTGAGTTTCACCACAACTGCCACAAATACCTGAAGTCATTACGTCTGAGATTAGGATATAAGGTAAAATAGCTGTCAGTAATACAGCTAAGAGTAGTGAGTAAATATATTATATTGAGAAAAGTTGTATGAACAAAAATCTATGATTTAAAGAAATGTTTCGTTTAATATCAATAACAAAAAATAATATTTAAAATTCAACCCGGAGAAAAATATAACAGTTAAAACAATTCTACCATCACAAAGAGTTTAAGAAATTATATTATACTTATATCAAACAGTTCGTGGTGACGAACTGTAAGTAAGGAGCGACCCGGCTCAATGGTAACCGAAACTCTAAAAAACGGAATTTTGGTACCAATAGGTACATCAAAAGAATCAGATTTTAATTCTGATTTCAAAAATATAAGTTTCAACAAGTTTAATCTTACCCATCAAAAGTTACGCGCCTGAGAATATTTGGCTGATTTTCGAAAAAAGGGGGAAAGACCTCCTAAAAACTATAGAACCTTAATGAAATTCACACCATCATATTCAGCGTATCAGATAACCCTACTTCAGAGGTTTCAAGCTCCTATCTACAAAAATATGGAATTTTGCATTTTTTGCCAGAAGAAAGATCACGGGTGCGTGTTTATTTGTTGTTTTTTTTCCCAGGGGTAATTGTACTGACCCAGTGGTCCTAGAATATTGAAAGAGGGCTCATTGGAATAGAAATTGAAAGTTCTAGTGCCCTTTATAAGTGACCAAAAAAAATGGAGGGCAACTAGGCCCCCTCCCACGCTCATTTTTTTCTCAAAGTCACCTAATTAAAATTTTGAGATAGCCATTGTGTTTAGCATAGTCGAAAACCTAATAAATATGTCTTTTACGATGACTTAATCCCCCACAGTTCCCAGGGGAAGGGCTGCAAGTTTTGAACTTTGCCCTTTGCTTACATTTTGTTTTGGTTATTGGGAAGTATACAGACATTTTCAGGAAGAATTTTTTTTCTGGGGGGGGGGGGGAGGGGGCTGGAGGAGGGGCTACCCGGGAGAATCTGTTCGTGGAGGATGTTTCTTTGGGGTAAGCGACATTTCTATGAAGGGGGCGCCAGATTTCCAAGCATTATTTAAAAACGATCAGAAAGTAAATTAAAAAAAAAAACAAGTTCTTTCAACTGAAATAAAAAAGTAACATTAGAACTTAAAATGAACAGAAATTTTTACTTATATGAGGGGGTTCTCCCCCAAGTTTATACTTCGCTCTTTACGCTACAGTTTTTTTTTAGTGCTTTCAAAAGAGCTATCTATTCTATTTAAACGACCCTTGTTATTCTGGGGTTTGGGAATTAAATTTTTTTTAACGTTTAATGTGCAGAGTTTTTTTTTTAAATAGGGGATAACCCCAACACATATTCAACACCATAAACGTAATAAAAAAAAAACAATAAAAAAAAAACAAGCGATGAGGATATAAATATATGGAAACTTTTAAAAACAGACATTTGTTTCAAAAAAATGTAAAAAAATAATGGGCTTATAATGATGATTCTAAATATATGAATTTTATTAAGTTTAGTATTACTCATCAAAGGCTACGAGCCTCAGAAAACTCACCTGATTTTTTAAAGAGGGGGGGAAACATCCCCTAAAAGTGAAAGAATTTTAATGAAAATAACATTGTCAGATTCAGCGTATCAGAAAACCCTATAACATAGGTTTCAAACTCATATCTGTAAAAATCTGCAACTTTGTATTTTTTGCCAGAAGCAAAATATACGAATATAGAAGTTCGTTACGAAAGTTAATTTGTAAATTACGTCAGAACCAAATTTAGAGACAGCCATTAATCAAAAGAAAAATAAAATTTTAATGAAAATTTTGTTTAATTATTCAATGCCGGTGAGCCAAAATAAAAGCTGCATTAACTAAAAAACAATCAGAAATTAAATAAAAAAAACAAGTTTCTTAAACTGAAAGTAAGGAGCGACTATAAACTTAAAACGAACAGAAATTATTCCGTATATGAAAGGGGCTGTCCCTCCTCAACGCCTCGCTCTTTACGCTAAAGTTTGACTCTGTCTCACAACTTTATTTTTTAAAACAATAAAAAACTTTAGCGTAAAGAGCGAGGCGTTGAGGAGGGGACAGCCCCTTTCATATACGGAATAATTTTTGTTCGTTTTAAGTTTTAATGTCGCTCCTTACTTTCAGTTTAAAAAACTTTTTTTTTTTATTTAATACACTTAACAATGTATATAAGCCTACACTTAACAGTGCATACACCTAACTTAATACACTTGACACTTAAAAAGTCCTACAAAATATTATACACTTAGATACAATTGACGGCCGATTCCCGATTTTATTTCTTTCTCCCCTCAAATTTCTTTCTTCAACTCTCTCTCCCCTCAATTTCTTTCTCTTTATCCCTTCCTTCCTTAATCTCTTAGACTTTAATGGTACGTACTTTAATTTTTGGTTTCTTTCTTTTCTTTATCTGGTTTTTCTCTAATTCATTATACTGCTGAAAATATTTACACAACAGTAGAGGATTATTCAGGGGGGGGGGGGGTAAAAGCCAAGATAATAAACAGAGAAAAAGTTTCCGAAAAAAACTACATATTTGTTTAATTTAGATTTGAGGATTAAGAGGATCAGTGCTAATAAAAGAGGAAAAGAAAAGCTTTTTTATGAGCTAAAACATCATCGTAATAAGCGTTGTTGCTTGTCTTAATTGACAGATAACGGAAATAAGTATCTTTTATTTTGGTGTATTATCGTTAATAAGGCATATATTACTAACAAATACAACAAGCTCATTTATTTGAAATTTGAAGAGCTTCGGGTTGACGGGGATAATCTTTTCCTGTTTTCTTGCAAGGAAAGGAGAGACAATAAGGAGGCAAATAATGAAGGAAAGAATAATAACGAAAAGAGAGGAAATAAGAATGCTAAGAAGAGGCGGGTATGACTATAGACTCTTCTAACAATCTTGTACATGAATTAAGAAATGGTGTGATTTATTCTACGTCATTTGCTCTCCGCAAGCTACTTATGAGACCTTATGACTGCTGCTGCATCCTTAATAGTAAGGCTCCATCTGGGGTTGTAGATGTAAATCCAAACTGAATCTTACACCCCCATACCTTCTCAAGACCAAAACACAATATTTGCTTCACAGAAATACACTTTAAATGTTATCACTTTCTTAACTTGAATAAAAGGAAATTATAAAAACTTTAAGGAATAAATTTCGATATATATATTTATATATATATATATATATATATATATATATATATATATATATATATATATATATATATATATATATTTTAAATTGCAAATAGTCATTTTTTTTTCCGAAAATAGAAGCCTATTATTCCTGTCAGATATAATCAGATATAATAGAAGCCTATTATATCTGACCCCATTGGGAGGGGGCTTGGAAAAACTGTGTGGCATCAATCATTACATTTTGAAAGAGTATTTAAGAGATAATCTACAGCAAAACTCTAGTAGAGGGGCTTCTTCTTATCTTGGAAAGTTATTGAGTTAGGAGAATGAAACTTCCAGGAAAAAATTCAGAGACTACATTATACTATAGGAAGGTGTTTTCAAGCTCTTGACAAGATATTTATGACTTTAAGGCTATTTTTAAGGCTTTGCCAATACCTTGAAACACTGGTCTAAACCTGTTTTAATCCCTTATAAATGGATATTTTTCTTACTTATTTTGCGAGTCAGCTTTTATTTCATTCTTGGTTTAGACAGCAAAAATCAGATGATTTGATTAAGATTTTAAGCCAAATATGGATTTTTTTTTCTGATATATGACAGTTTTTTTTTGGAAATATCGAGCAGTTATTAGGAAGTCAACTCCTTTCCTTGCAACTTCAATTTTAAGATTCTTTGGACCTTGAAAATGATGGTTTCTTTCTATGGTTTTTGGGTATAAAAAAGGTTAAAATAGTGTCCACTGTGATAATTTTTTTTTTACATTGAGGTGAAAATGACAGTTTTAACCGGCTGAACAGGATAATTAAAAAACATTGCAGAATTGTTTTTGAATTTTTTTTCTTATAATGAACTAGTAAGTTTGAAACCATTGCTTTAGCCCTTTTTTATATCCAAAAACTATAGATAGAATTTATTATTTTCAAGGGTTATAAAAGGACTTAAATTAAATATGCAAGGAAAAGAATTATTATATTCAGAAGAAGCATAAAAAATTTGCTTTATTCGTAGGTCTTTTAGATGAACTGCTCAATATGTTTAACTTATTTACAACATTACAAATCAAGATTTAGGCAAGTTATGAGGCTCAATACAATTTTCTTGGGACTTGTGTGGCTTGTAGATCTATTTCTGAAAACTTCATTTTTATAACACAAATTTTGTGTAAGTTTATCGAAGTTCGATGCCATTTAGAGGGAACAGGCAGAACCAGATACTTTAAAAGAGTAGCCAGCGTTTATCGTATCTTAAATTATCCTCAGCATATTTTCATTTGAAAACCGACTTTAAGCTCTAATCATCTTTCCGATCACTTCAGAAATCCCCCCTTCCACAGCATTTTTCGCAGAAATCAAATCACGCCAAAAATTCCCCTGGAACATCTCCACATGCAAAACAAACCTGACAAAGAGAAAGTAAAACAAATAAAAATAATTTAAAAATGTCAAATCCTCTTAGTTTAAAATTTCCCATGAAAATTTCTCTCTCCAGGAACAAAATCTACAAAAAACCCATCCCAAGCATAAATCTTTCCCCAAAATCGTGTATACTTCCCAATAACAAATTCTACACATAAACAATGGGAAATTTTACAATTTAAAGACCCATCCGCAGGGGCTTTAGAGGGTTGTGTTATCAAAGGCATAGTTTTCGAGCTTTTCAGCCTTACTTTTTATTTTTGTTGTTGTGGTTGTATCTACTTTCATCAGCTCTTTTTTCTCTTTTTGTTGTCTGAATAAGTGAGTAGAAATTTCGGCCTAAACAGTTGTATTTTTCTAGGTTATACTTTGATTTTATTTATCTAAATATTGAACATTTGCAACTGCACAAGTTAGAATACTGGTAATGAAGACGAGTCTTCAACTCTACTCTGGCTAAGCCCACTGAATTGATTTACCTGTCAAAGCCTTTGAAAATACAATCCTGGAATATGGTAGCATTTTAATTAAGGAAAGTCTTTTGAAGCATGCAAAATAGTTTTATATTGTTCTCTTTCGACTATGATTAAATTTGCCTTTGGATGAGTGTCTTCTGACAGATTCTTTGACTAATAATTTGATTGTTTTTAAGTTCTTATAAACTGTCAATCCTCCATGTGTCGTGAATGGCAATGAATTATCTTTGTTCTTTTTGTTATAAATGTAATCCTTTTGGAAGGCTTAGACACACTTAAGAAGAAAAAATTTACATTGGAAATTAGCTCAAAATGTGGGATTTGAGAATTATTTTTGTAGACCAAGCTACAAGGTTTTCTCTTTTTATTACAGCTTACTTGAATTCATGAAAAATAATCCAAGATTTAATTGCGAATTTTAGTTTCCTATATTTCAATAAAAACTTTTGGATTTTCACTTATCAGTGACATTGACTATTCTTTATTTACAGCTTGTTAGTACGAGCTGTTTTACCTAAAGCTCGATTGAATGTGAAGGCAGGAGGGGAAATTAAAAAATCAAATCAGATTTAGGGTCATAATTTTCACGGCTTTAGAGGTAAACTGGCCCGAAAACTTCACCCCTAGAAATTTTTCTTCTCATGAAAAATTCTTCTGGTGGAAAATTTATTACATCAGAAACCCCCCCCCCAAAAAAAAAAATATCAGTAAACTTTGTATAATCAAATAATATAAGTAAACAACTGACAAATCCCAACAAAAAGCCATTTTACCATGGGCAGTAAACATTGAGGTTATCCCGAAATGCTAGTACTTTTAAACTATGCTGAACAGAGTTTTGTTACTTAAAAAGGGCACTAGAACTTTTAATTGTCGTTCGAGTGACTCCTCTCTGGATAATTTAGGACAATTGGTTGTTCGATACGATTACCTCATGGGAGCAAAATAAGCACGCCTCCGAGATCTTCAATTTGACAAAAAAAAGAAAAGAAAAAAGGCTGCTAAATTGGAATAACAATCGTTCGCAATGCATTAAAATACTTTAGTCTAAAAATTAAGGCAGACGGTTGTGTAACCTCTCTTATATGTGGAATATTTCTTTTTTATTTTAAGTTTTAATGTTGCTCATAACTTTCATTTAAAAAAATGGGTTTTAAAATTTGATTTACGTAGTTTTGGAAAAAAAGGCTGAAAATATCCCCCTCCCTCTTTGTGGAACTTTAACCCCGAAAAATAAAAAACTTCCTATAAAATACTTATAAGATCTTATAAAATTGAGCACATGATTTTTAAGTCGCTTTAGCAGCTAAAATAGTTTTGGCAATGCCTTACTCGGACAGGGCCAAATCTACGGTGCTTGGAAGAGAAGATAAATGGAAGAAAAAAATTATTATTTTTCTAAGAACGGTAAAAAAAATCCTTTGAAATTTATATTCTAACCCAGGCTAATCAGCATGAATGAACACTTATCTCCATTATAGCATACTGCTGTAACTGTGTCGATACGGGTGACTTATGATATATTAATGACGCAAATCGGCACGTAAGTTTGATCATCGGCACGTAAGTCGGCACGTAAGTAAGAATCAACAGCCATTTAAACCAACCTTCTGGTCAAGTTTCACTGACCTTTGTAAGATTCAGCAAACGCATAAATTTTTTTGCTATCATCGGCTACGGTCCAATATCTTGTTTAATAGGTTTTCCTCTATTGGGACTCTTTCTAGTAAAACACACTGGGAAGCTAAAATCGTACTAATTCTAGTCATACTAATTAATCAAAATCTATTTTTCTCTTCTGCGTAATGGTATCATCCCCATACTTCTGCCTCCCAATTTTAATTTCGTTTCATTTGATGTATGTTTTCTAATATCTAACCATTTCCATTCTAGGTCCATTAGTCTGTAGACGAACTCTTTTTAAGTATCTGAATTTGTCTTTGTTTCAATTCTAGATTTTTAACGCATGTGTTCCAAGCGTAACTCAAATCGTCCAGCCCTAGTCTTTTAGAGTTTTTACAAGTCCCTTGCATCTTCAGTCGGCAATTCTTCAAAAGAATTTTATGCTTTTCCTTGATTCGAGATATACAAATATCCATTTTCGTTTTCCATTATTAGTTGGAGGATTACCGTACGCATTAAATCTATAAGGAATTATAATTGAGGTCGTTGGGAGCTCTTTCTGCTATTATGTATATTAATAGCATATTTATTTCGTGTTCGTTTTTCATGTAATTCCTTAAAATCTAAATTTCAAAATTCTGGCGACCCACAACCCAATTTTACGGATATAAACAGTGAAATGAGAAAAGAAATAATCGCTGAATAAAGTATAGAAAAATTAAAAGAAGTAACTTACTTAACAAAATAACCCGAAATTGGAGTTGAAATAGAAATAAACGGATTAGAGATTGGGAAGCCATAGTAATGTACGTGGTCAAGAGAAGTTCATGTAAGTTTATTATTAGTAAATGTGGTGGATGCAATGAAAATGTTAAAGAGGAATAGACAATGCCCAAGGTGTTTTTGAGAAAATTTAAAAATTTGGAAGAATAGAAGAAAAATATGCCTCCAAACCAAGAATTGAATACTGGAAGCTACAGTGATAACAGTGGTCAAATTTGGCTCTGAAGTGAGGGCAGTACCAAAGACAGAGGAGGATTTGCTGGTTTGTTGTTTGAGAAATACAAATTTTTTTGGGTACCCGTCTGACTGACCGTATTTCAATCAGAAAGCTGTACAAGAAATTTAGTTCAATCCCTATTACTAGGGCTGTAATAAGTGAAAGACTGAGATGGCTATGATACATTCTATGGATGAAACATCACAGATTGCGAAAGATCGTCCATTTCGGGCAACAACCCGTCCATTTCGGGCCAAAAAATTATTATGTCGTCCCCTGATGGTGGGGACGCATTCAGTAGTAAGTAATAGCATTCAAATATAGAGTTTACTCTTTCTTTTTCTAATTTGCTTTTTTATTAATTATATTAATTATTAATTCTATATTACTAATATTTTAATTTTTCTAGTCAAATTCTAGTCATTGTTATCTTATTAAGTTGATCCCGGAACTCTGTAGTTTTTACCTTGATCGCTGATAGATGTCGAGCCAAATTCCTGAGACTCAGGTTCAAGTTTACGTGACACCGAAAAGCAGAGAAAAGAATTCATCAGACCATCTTCTGGCTTGGGAAACAAAAAAGGGTCTGAAATGTCAACCTGCTTTTTAATGCCACTTGGTAAAGCATCTTCAACTTCTAAAAATATAATTAAAACAGATATAAAAGAAGTTTGACAACAGTGTATATACATTTTACGAAAAGAAAATTAAGTAAATTCAGACAAAGATGTAGTTCCGAAAAAAAAAGTTATGCCCATAGAACACCTTCTTTAAAAAATTATTTGATTATTCGATCAAACAAGCTCTCTAAAATTTATACGGCTGCATTTTCCATAAAACCTTATATGCCCTGGGGCCTAAGAGTTTTTGGGCCTTAAGAGTCATTTTTGAATCATAAAATGGAGAACTAGAACGTTTAAGTCCCAAGCAAACGATCGTCTATCAAGGTGTAGATAACCATCATCGTCAAACAAGCCTTATATGACCCGGGAGAATAACTTACAACCCTTAATCCAGGGATTTACAGGGCTATGTCAAAACCAGAGAAATTGCACTATGATCAATTACTTATTATGAACAAAATGGCTCTCTCAAAATTTTGATAGAATTTACTTGGAAAATAGAGCTTGGGAGGGCTGGTTACGCTCGGACCAATTTTGACACTTCAAAGAGGACTAGAGCTTTCAATTTTTAATCAAATGAGCCCCCTCCACAGTTTATATGACCACCCCTCCCATAAAAACCTATACTTGCCCCCGGAGAATAGCTTACAACACTTGCCCCGGGCTCCAGAGGGTTGTCTACCCCAAATTTTTTTCATCTGATTTTTGGACTATTTTGAGCAAAATCACTATTTAAAAATTTCGGCTAGATACGTTGCGAGAAAGGTAACTATAGGGAGGGGGGGGAGCAACTATCTGCACCCCAAACGCTTCGCTCTTAAGTAAGACACTAGAACTTTCAATTTACAATCGAATGAGCCCCCTCCGAAGTTACGACCACCCCTTGTATAAAAACCTTGTATTCCCCCGTGAAAGATTATCTGATCTTTCAACTATCTTTAAGAAAATGGGTATCTCAAAATTTTTATGGGATACAGTTGGGGAAAAGAGAGCATTGGGGTAGGCTATTTGCCCTCTGATCACGTCTCACAGATGTTAAGGGTACTGCAAAATTAAAAGGATCATCAAACAATCGCCATCCAAAGCTTATACGACCTCCCATTGTAAAAAAAAATGATATGTCCACGGGTACAACTTGTAAACGTGCACCCAGGCTCTGGGAGGGTTGTGTTAACCCAGGAATTTCTGTTATCTGATCTTTGATCTATTTTAAAAAAATATATATATCTGAATATTTTGATCGGATTCATTTGGGGAAACAGGGGCGAGGGGTCTAGTTCCCCTCCTATAGATTTTGACTCTTAAAAAGAAAAAGAGTACTTTCAATTTCCAATCAAATAAGCCCCTCCAAAGTTTATTCGACCAACCCTTCCATATAAACCTTATATACACCCAGAGAATACCTTTCAACACGTACCTCCGGGCTCTGGGGGAATTTGATGACCCGAAAGATTTTTTTATTTGATTTTAGAACTACTTTGAACAAAATGGTTATCACAAAGTTTTGATTGGATGCATTTGAGGAAAAGACAGCGTGAAGGGGGCAGGGGGCAAGTTGCACTTTTCATCTCAAGAATCTCTTTCATCTCGCACAATATCTTTCCATTCTCAAAAATGGAACTAGAACTTCCAATTTCAAACTAATTGAGCCCCCTCCTATTTTATACGACTCAACTTTCTACAGGAAGTGCCTCTGGAAAAAAATTAAAGCCTCTTGGCCTTTTTTTATAGATAACGATAAAATATTGCCTCTGATAACATTGATGTGGTTATTTCTTAATCAGGAGTCAAGAAGAGTTGCGTTTTATGTTCATTTATACGAATCAGTTGTGATGTATGATATACTTTGACAAATACTGTAAAAGCTATAAGGGAGCATGGACTCAAAAAGAGAACGTAAAACTTGTCCCAGACATAGATTTTGCTAATGATTTGACTGTCCTAGTTGAAAACTTAAGCAAAATAAACGGTTTTTCCATGTTTCAGAGAGCTAAGGATGCAAAAAAAATTTTAATGAAAGTAACATTCTGAATGAAAATTTATTTAAATGCGCTTATATATCTATTTATCTATGCATTTTTTTTATTTTCAAAGTTATTACGTTGATTTCTCTCAATGGAGGAGGATATAATACATAGACTTTCTTGCTCGAAAAATTTTCAAGGCTCTAAAATCTTACTGTCTGTCTGACTAATTCTATTAAATTTCGCACGTAGTCTTATTATAGATTATACGGGCAGAACTAAAGATCGCTTTGTAATGCTAAAAAAAAACTGAGAGATAAAAATAAACATAATATTCTATAGGCTCCAAACACCTAAACTTTTGGGGAATTACGGAGATAAGATTGCTTATTTATTCCTGCATTTTTAAACAATATTACGAATCCAAAACTTATTTCGGCAGGGGATTTCAAAACTAGTGTACTCTTCCTCTTAGACACGACCCTGGTTAATACTGAATAGTAATCATCTACCAGGTCTAGCAATGGCGCTCCATGTCTGAAGATATTTCCAGTTTCCCTTAGCCTCAACTTCAAGTGTCCGCTGACAGAAATATTTTTGCCTTTTTTTTAAAGATCCCTAGAAAAGATTACAAACTTGGAAGGTCCAAACTTTTGACTATACCAATCACACTACTGTGAGTTGTGCTCGACACAAAAAGACATCTGTACGTCTCTTCGCGTCCAGCAGCTTGGTTTTACATTCAGTCCTTAGCATTAGTATTCTACGTAGAGTATTAAGATTTTTCTATTTCAAGTAGAATATTAGCCAATATTTTTCTATTTAGGTGTTTCAGGAACTGTGAAATCTTTACCTTGATCAATATTAGATGAGGAGCCAAATTCTTGAGACTCAGGTTCAAATTTACATGATGCCCAAAAGCTGGGAAAAGTGCTCATTGAACCATCTTCAAGTTTGGGAAAAATAAATTGGTCTGAACTGTCAACCTGCTTCTAGATGTCCCTTTCAAAAGCATCATGGACTTCTAAAAAGATAAATTAACATCGAAATAGAACAATTTTAACAAAATTGTATATACTCTTGACAAAAAGAGTATTTAGGAAATTTAGAACAAAAATGTAGATCCAAAAAATAGAGTAAGTTAAATAGAACACTTTTTTCTTTAAGAAAATTTTATGCAATGAGATACTAAAAAAAAATTAGAAAATAGGCTCCTGAGCCTAATGTGGATTTTTTGTCTTTTAAGCGCGACTCTGGCATAAATATCCACGAAGGCGCAATAACTTTTCCATTAAAAAAAAATACTTCATAAGAAAAGTTGCATTTTATTTTGATAAATTCAATTCTACTATAAATCAGAAATATATATAATTTTTTGTTGCAGTTGAAAAAATTTAAGAGCAAAAACAGATATTTTGAAAATAATTCAAGTTACCAGTGCCTTCCAAAATCATTAAAGACAGAAAAATTACAATTTGCTCGAATATCAAAACACAGTATGTTGAAGATCTCAAACTGGTGCCGGCTTAATAAATAGGGACTGACAAGTCTTGTGACATAAATGATAAAGCACAAGTTTCACTTTTTTTAAGATATATGTTTCATTCAGGGCCTAAAGAAGAACTTTTAGGATTATTACCACTCAAAGTTCAGACCCGAGAGAAAATATCACAAGTACTGTAATTGAATTATATAGATAAGCATCATAGTCCCCTCGATAAAAATTATGCGGACTTTAACAGATGGGGCCAAAGCACAATTCATCAAAGCACATCAAGCCATTCGTGCACGAGCATATCTTGAAGAAATTTGAATATTTATGTACTTAGCTAATACTATTACAAGCTCCATTTTATTTAAATTTCTTAATCATCACCATTTCCAATAATTTTTATTTGAAATGGAGAGTGAGAACCCTGATCTTCTTCTTCAGAACAAGGTACAATGGTTATATTTCATCAGGATTAACCTAAATTCACTTCTCGAGTGTGTACCGTATAAAACACACGTACCAAAAAAAGTTGAAAAGAGAAGAAGACTTGTCTCACAAATCTTTAAAAATTATTGTAATTTTAATACTTTCCTCTTTGTCTAATAAGTTCGCCGACCATTTTTCTAAACATCTTCACAAGTATAATATTTAGTCTGGAAAGAGAAAGTGAGACAAATAAAAATAATTTTGAAGTTATCCTGCCAACATGCCTCATTGTAAAATCTCCCGTAGTAAGTCCACTTCCCAGAAACGACCTTCACCAAGGAAAAATTACCTCAGGCAGTAATTTTTAAATTATGAGAAGATGGCTTTGGGGGGGAGAGGTACATTCTAATGTCCATTAAAATGGGCCGTCTTTAAAACTGATGGGAATTGTTGGGTGATATAGTCCCCCCTGAAAAAAAAACACGCATCCGTGATACTACTGGCAAAAAAAAAACAAAAAGCTGCAATTTTTGTATACGGGGGATCAAAACCTCTAAAGTAGGGTCATCTGAAACACTGAGTAAGATGGTGTGACTTTTATTCAGCTTTCGTTAATTTTAGGGGCACTACCTCCATTTTTGTAAAATGAGGCAAATTTTCTCAGGCTTGTAGCTTTTGATTGGTGAGACTAAACATATTGAATATTATATTTTAGGTATCAACATTATAAACCAATTCTTTTCATACACCCAATGGCATCCAAGTTTCATTTTGAGTTTTTTTTTACTATAAGAACAATAAAAAAAGAAAATATGATTTGTAGCTATTTTAATTGTGTTTTTTACAATTTTCGGAAACACTGAAAGTTTCTATATAGAGGTATCTGTCGTAATTTTAGTTAAGGTATTTCCGTGTCTTATAAGTGCAGTTTTGACCTTGTTGACATTTGTTCTGTTTTATATTGTACAGATGAATCAAGAAATGTTGCTCATCTATCAACAACAATGGAAAGTTAGCTTAGGACCTCGCTTTTTTAACAGAATGGTAGAAATCTCGCGACTCCCCCTTTTCACCCTTATCATTTAACATTATAGCTCCAATCATTTCCTCATCCAAGCCTTATACTGGACAATGAATTATAACTAAAGAATTTTCTCTGCGTCCACAAACTATACTCTTGTTCTGTCACCATACCCGGCCCGACCATTTTCATCCACCTGACCCGGCCCCGCCCCTCGCGCTTGGTAACCTCCCACAAGGAGTCGCCTTGCAACTTTAATCCTTTGTCCAAAGTCTAGGTATTGGCCAACTAGATTGGGCATTCATAATCTTTATTTACAAATAGATAGCTCCTTGGCCAGACAAACACTGTTTCACTTCCTTTTCCAGTGCCATCGTGGCTTCCCGGCCGGGATCCCTCCCAGGGTTACTTTTTCTATCCCCCGCCCCGTGAGCCCCCCCCCCCCATGGTAAGTGTTTGTATCACGGCGCCCGGGCCCCGGTAACTCACAGTAAAGTAGTGGAAAATTATAAGGCCAGAAATACAAAATTTTCTACCTTTATGTCAACTTGAAAAAGACACAGTTACTTTTTATTAAATTTTTTTACTTAAAATTTTTTAAGTAATGAAATACAATAAAATATCTTCCTTCTATTTTGTTAGCAGAAAAATAATTAGGTAACTTACCATTCTTAATATCATAAGCTTCTGATAGAGTGAAATTTTGAGCAATATTTTGACTTAGAGGTGAGTCAATAACAAATTCGTCCAATACACTTAAATTCTTTTCTAAAATGTATAATACTAACAAAGACGCTTGGAATTGGTCCTTTCTACACATTATATGAAAAGGTCCATAGAAATTCGGCAATCTGTAATAAATGATGTTGTAAACTGTAAATAAAAAATTATATTAATAAAGAAAAAGGATGAGGTTCACAAGGTTCAACAGTTCAAATCAATAGAATAATATTCTCTTTTCATTTTGTAGTACTAAAGATAGGTAGAAATAAAGGTTTAAAAAAAATGTACTTAGAAATATAATTGTGCTTCTATGGGCCCTATTTTTAAGCATAAAAAAACTTTCAAATTAAAATTGCAGAACAATAGCTCTGCAGCTTGGAAATTTATTAACAATAGAAGATTGACAGTTCGAGAATAAATTTTAGTCTAAACTAGGGTCCAGAATGCTGTTTTTAGCTCATATCTCTATCATGTCCTTTCTCAAAATCCAATAAAATAACAAATAAATCTTACCAATATTTGTTGTTTTCTAAACCTCTTAAGCTGAGGGTTACAGTTAGTAATATGGTGATTGTTTAGCACTTAGCCAGGTGCATAGTCAACTTATCCCATGATTTGTCAATTCACATGCCTTTAAAATATACAAATTACTTTCTTTTTAAGTAGTCTTTTTAGCTGAAATTGCTCTTCATTATAAATACCGAGAAAATGTTTGATTCTGTAGAAAAAAAAATCAATTAAATTTGAGAACAATTTCCTGAAAAGAGTACATGCAACTAGTTGGAATGACCATAGTCCTTGACCCTTAGGTCAGGTTTCTCATCAAAAACACAAAAAAAAACATAGTTTTAGAAAATAGTGATGCCAGGGTTGTGTTAAATGAAACAAGGACAACATCCATGTTAGATTCCGGACCTCTTAGGGCCTCAATAAAACAGATCTGGTAGACCTGGTAAACTGGTAGACAACAAATCACTATTTATTGTTTCATTAAACATAAGGCCAGAGCTCTAAAATTATCACTCAATGAGCTGTGATCTGAGGATTGCCTAGCACCGATGTGAGCAAGTGCTACTCTA